>NW_010973187.1:6162102-6188435 GCF_000737465.1 Haliaeetus leucocephalus
GGGGGGGTGGGTGGGTGTAAAACATTAGGCTCCCTGGCTAGAGAACAAAGCTTTTGTGTTGGTAAAAGTAGTTGAGAGTGTTTTATTAGTTATGTGAATCAATTGATAATTGACATACTTTAAGCCTGAAAGTTGTTTGTATGCAGCCATGCCAGTATTTACTGTCTTTAGGGGGGAAAAATGTTACAGGGTATGCGGTTTGCTTCAGGCATGGTGAATTTTCCTTGACATTGCTTCACCCCTGCTCAGTCCTTACTGCAAAAAGAGAGAATGGGGTATCTGGATCTAATACCCTACTAAAGAGACAGGGTGGTTAGCGTTTCTGAATCTCTACCCGTGCTTATTGCTGAGTTGTGTGGTATTCCATCTGCAAGTTAATGGACCTATCCATGAAGAAGGGAGCTATCAAGCCAAAAAATAGTAAAACTTGTTCACACTTCCTTTCTTTTTTTAATGTTTCACCTACATTATCATCTTGGAGCTTATTTTTTTAAAAAGCTGAGGTGCTCTTTTTCATGTTCCAGTTTCAAACAGGAAAAGTGTTTCAATGTGAATTTTGAAACCCTTGTATTACAGTTTTCTTACTGCAAAAAAGCAACAACTTACATTTCTTGCTGGAGTTCAGTACCTGTTTAAGACCAAAACATTTGTTATGATAATACAGATGTAGCTAAGCAGAAGGCTGCCATGAGAGTGTTTGAGCCTGTATCCTGCTTTTCTGCAGTCCTCTGAAAGGAATCGCCTCCCTTTAGTCTCTGCCAGTCTCCTGACTCTGCAGCATTCCCAAAACATGTGGTCCATAAAATGGGATTATAGGGAAGGCAGTCACGTAAACAAAAGTTCCCTCAGGATGAGATTTGCATGCAGAGCTCCTGTGTGCTTTAGCCTGGCACTGCAGCCTTGTTCCCTAGCCAGGGACAGTGACTTCTCTTGGTGACCCCAAGGGTGTGAGAGCACCTAGGCCATCCCCATGTTTTGGGGATAGTCTCCTCCTGGGCTGGCTAGCACAATAGAGTCCCCTTTGCAGTGTCTTTGGAAGGACACACCCAATTAAAAGTTAAGGGAAAATAGTCTTTTCTGTGTCTCTTCAATGTCTGTATGTAGCAATAAATGAACAGTCCCATGATGTGGCTATAGCTGCCAAAAATCTGCAGTGAATGTACAGTTTTATCCGTCATTAACTGTACAGTATTGCTGAAGTGGCCCAGTGCTTTTGTGAATTGCGTTCACGGGTAAGTAGCTGCTTAAAGCTGAAAGCCTTCATGCTGCTACAAGTGCACAGTTATATTGGTGGATAATAGTGTATGTCTGTGATTGTGTGGTCCTGTCCAGCCTCTTCTGTTGAAAGTACACAACCTGGGATGGGCTCAGTCTGCAGTTTGAGTACTTTTGAGTTCTTCGTTGAGACTAAATTACATTATCGATGAGGAGTGTTTTTGGACTTGCTCCCTGTATCCAGTCCTGGCCTTGGTAATTCGGGTTGTCATTGCTGCTCTGCAGGATTACGCTGCATGGGATATCAGGGCACAAAGCCTTCAGACTCGTGTTCCTTTCACTGTGTCTCTTTTTCATATTTAAAAAAAAAACCTCCTTAGGTGGCTTTTGTCCTACCTTTCCAGTGGATGCTAGTCACCAGGGGAATGGTTCAGTTGGTGGTGGTCCCCTTATGCTGGTAGCGAGGCTTCAGATGCTGATGGCCTTGTCTCACCTTCCTAGAGGTAATGTAATGCTGTTTACCACAGCATGGAGGCTTTTGTCCCCAAGGAAAGCTACAGTTGTAAATATTCTCCTTAAAACAACAGGAATTCATAAAGTCATGTGACTGTGTTCCAGAATGGCTGGTGTTAGTCACATCATTGATGTGTTACTGGGCATTAGTGAGGAGTGTGATAGAGATCCCTATGGGCTGGAAGACTGCCCAATGCCTTTGAGATAGCACAGCCTTACACTTACTGCCATTACCTTTCTTTAGAGGTGACTCTGAACAGAAACTGTTAAACTTGTCGTAATTGGTCTTGGTGTGAAGCCTTGAACAAATAGCAGCACAGAGACTTTTCAGTTATCTGAAGAAACGTAGGCCAAAACTCTCCTTTTTTGTTTCTGCACCTGGTACAAAGAAGTAGAGAGAACAGCCCTGGGAACAGGGGAGCCAACCCAGTTCCTGCTGCTGTCAAAAGCAGTGGATTCATTCATTCGTGTACCCCCTATCGTAGCCGAAGCAAAGAATTGTTTGCTGTGGGTTTTAAATCAGCAGTTGCTATTCTCTTTCTCTTGTTGGTTGGTTTCTTTTCAAAGCATTTACAATGGGGAGTGCATTTACAAAATTAAGGGAGGTAAATTCAGGGCCTGTAGCTCCTACCACAAGTGACTGCACTCAGGAGTAATGTCATTGTCACAGCTGTATGCAGCTTTCGTTTCTAGAGGGTCTGATTCTCTGCCCTGGTCTATAGGGGGGTATAAATGAGAGAAAGCAGGATGCTTTAATTTCATGGCAGTCTGCTGATAAGGCCAGTGGTTATTCTAAGACTGCTTAATCCTATTTAAGGTTGGGATTTTTTTGGAAGGTCTCTGATTTCTGGGTGTATTTTGTACAGAAGCCCATTTAAAAGCTGGGACTGAATTAATCTGTCATATTTGCTACATAAAACAGTGATATTTTCATCATGTCTCAACTGTATGAGAGTTAAAACCAAGATTATTAAATTTTCCAAAGTTTAAGGAGATTAATTGTATTTTTAATACCTCCAGGTGTATAGGATCTGATGCTGAATCATGAGGGGAAGTAACAACACAATTACGGTATTTTCCAAACATTAGGTAGATTATATAGATATAACAGCAGGGAACTGAAAATGTCTTGTGAATAACAGCAACATCTGCCTGTATTTCATTTAATAATTTGTGGGGGGTCATTTATGTTGTAGAAAATGGCAGTTTATGAACAAGCTTTTGAGGGGAATGACACGTTGCTAAAGCTGCAATATTTTGTATTATGCTGTACAGATTCTGTATCATAAATCAAAGCAGCAGAGCCATATGTCCATGACCTCAGCTCCAAAAATCCTGCAATTAGTAATGATTTAAATTAACATGATTTGTATGGGAAACAGCTTTTAGAAACCTTGGAAAACTGGAGGTGTGCTCAATGAAGGACTTCTCAGATGCTTCACAGAGCTGAAGCATCAGCTCTGGCTGCCGTGAGCTGCCCCATCATCAGTGCCGCAGTATTGAAACTGAAAAGTGCAAATCAGGGCAGACTAAATTAAATCAATGTAATTGCTCAGTAATGCAGAGTTGTAAACTCCAAATGGAGGTCCATACAGGGGTCTTTACCAATTCACTTCAACCCATTCAGTAATGTAGTGCCTCATTCAGCAATTCAACCAAGCAGGTCGCATATCCCAGTCTGTGTGAGTTTTCTTCCCTCCCCAGTCCACCTGTGTACCTGCACTGGCAGACAGGTGAACTTGCAGTGAGCTGGGTCAGGAGAAAAAAAACTTGATTTTCTCACAGTGGTTGATTGATGCCCGTGTAGCTCTGTGAATGGCTTGTTGTGGGGTCAAATGAGTGCCAGTGCAAGGCAAGCAGGAGGGGAGAACCTCCTGTTTTGGCAGCAGTCAGCGATCAGATTGGCATTATGGTTTCATGAAGTCATATCTGTAAGTTATATGCTCATCTATAACTTTCTGGAAAGCTGTGGTTGTTGAAGGCATCACTTCCCCACAGCCGAGTGCCATCCCTCTCCTGGGCACTGCTGCTCTGTTTGTCAGCTGCTTGATGCAAAGGCAGGTAGGGGACACAAACTTGGCTGACTATGAGCTTCTAGGATCTTTCTAGAAATTTCTAGGATTGATGCAGAGAAGTCTTACAGATAAAGTATGGTTCAGATGACTCTGTACGTTTACATTAATATGAGATGAAATAGTTGACTCTTGGGTGACTATAAAGAAGTCTAGGCTCAGACTTGGGCAGCTGTGACTAGGCAGGTGAGCCATGCTGAAGGAGACTAAAGACCTCAGTACAATTTTCTGGAAAATAAAGGAATCCACATAGTAAAAAGACAAATGCAAGAATGGCTAACTAAGATCATAGGTAATGAACTAGTGTAACTCAAAAAAAAAAAAAAGGGGCGGGGGGGTTTACAAATCCCAGCCAGTTTATCTAGGTCATCAGACCAGTGTCAAAGTACTGAAGTCAATTTGTGGACTGAGGTAAGACATTGGAAGGTCATCATCGCCTTGGGGGGGAATCTTCATTTTTCCTTGTAAAGTTTAAAGGCCCTGAGCAGTGTCTGTCTGAGGACCTGTTTTTTACTACCTACTGTTAGAAATGACACTAGAGATTACTAAAACTGGAAGAAGTTATATGAACCAAACCTCTTTTCTCATTTTCTATTTAGTGCTGTCGTTAGTGTTCTTGGCAGCACTTCATAGATCCTCACTTTCAGTGGTTTCTACGCTTGGTTGCACTTCCTGTCCCATATATTAGCATAATGATGTCATTCTCGCACACCGCTGTGGGGGAGCATGGTGGTGTGCTCTGCCCAAACCTCTGCAACAAAGGCTTTCTCACTCTTGTACAAGAAGACTTTGCTTCTGCTCTGCTGGCTGAAATCCAAACGGAGGGTCCCTTTTTTGAGCCTCCCCTGTATGGAAGTGAGGAGCAGAGCGGAAGAGGCAGGGGGATAAGTACCTTCCTCACACCGTCTTCTGTAGGAAGCTACTTACAGGACTGTCTGCACCTAGTGTGGGTGAGCAACTGGAGCCTCATAACTCCATCGGTGCCCCCATAGCCCCGTACGGAGCTGTAGAAGGGAAGGAAAGGGTAGGGAAGCTCCTTACCCCTAAACCAAACAGCAAGGAAAAGTGGGAGCAGGAGCTTCAAACATGTCCCTGCTCCTCTGGGCTGGCAGGGCTGGTCATGGGAGTAAGGCACTGAGGAAGTCCCATCTGCCCAGTGCTCCTTTCATGGCCCAGGAGAGCAGCAGGGTTTTTTTCTCTGGTTTTCCTGCGCGTCCCAAGAAGGCAGCAAGGACAGAGCAGTTTTTCCTTGGGGATGTTGCTGCAGGAGAGGGAGGAGCGTGGCCGCCAGGAGGGAGCAGGCAGCCCCAGCGCCTCTGGGGAGCAGCCTGGGCTTGCTGCTCTTTCTGCCTTGTCAGGTTGCTCTGTGTGCACCAGGCCAGGCTCTGCTGTGCAAGCAGCAGTTATGCAGAAAGTTTAAAGTGATAGAAATCAGCGTGTTAAAACGAACTTGGAAAAAACTTCTGGAAGACTTTGTCCCCTTAAATCTGCCTGAAAGGGGCTCTTCTAGCATGAGTCATCCGCAGCTGTAGAGGAGCCCTGGGCAGAGCCTTCCTCCCCTCTGCTGAATGGAGCTGTCAGAGTGCCCGGAGCCAGGGCAGGGAGAAAAATACCCCGATTCATTTCCTAACGAGATATGCATGGGAGAATTCCCCACGGGGCCACCGGTGGGGGTTTGCGGCTTTGTGTTTTTTCAATCACTCGGCTCCACATAAGCAATACTGTGCAGCTTGGAGCTCCCACCCGGAGGACTGAAACACCCCAAGCCCGTCCCCAGGAAGCAGACAATAGTGTTGATATGCCTGTTGCTGCAGAGGAAGTGGCTTCTGTTACAAGCAACAAGCAATCTGCCAAAGTCCATGGTTGGAGTGGTTGCCAGGCTAAATTTGACATTAAATTATTTAACGTTTTTGGCTTTTGTCTTACTGTTTTCTCAAGATGTTTCTCCTGCTTCCTACCATTTAAATCTCACATATGGCAGGGTCCGTCCCCCCCCCAAAATAAAAATTTAATACAGGCTTTTATTTAGAAAGACTGGATTCTCTGTTAACATTTTTGTGCTATTTAATAGATGATGAAAATATTCTCAAATGCTCTCAGTAGGTTAGCAAAACTGGGGCTAAACCATATGCAGCTAAGGTGTTGCTCAGGGCTTCATCGTGCCTTTTCCCATCCCACCTCGCCGTAATCAGTTTTTGATCTGAATTTGACATTGGAAGTATGACATATTACTGCAGAAAAGATGGTATGTGCAAGTTAGACTTCAGATATTGGAGGCATCAGGCGCCCTCTTGTGCTGTTTCTCCGGCAACATCGCAAGGCGAGCAGCTTCCCAGGAGCAGAGGCTGAAGCTCTGTAGTTTGTGGGGAGACAGGTGTGTGCTTGGGGACCTACATCATGATCCAGTGTGGGACTGGTGTGTAGGAGTTACTTATTGATGGGTCCACAAACTTCACTTCAGCTATATAATGTAACCATTCAAAATGAAGCTTTGAACAGAAAAAAGTGACTTGCATCTTCCAAGAGACAAAACCAAGATTTTTAGGTTCATTCAAAAGTAGCAATGTTCACTAAGTATTAAATTTCTCTTATGGGCCAGATTTTAAGTTGAATCTCAAACTTCTCTGACTGTTAATAATATGATAGAAGTTCAGATTTGGGGGGTTTAGACTATGCTGTATGTTTATAATCATTCACCTCCTTGCATTGCATAATATCAGGAAAATGTGCTGCATCTCCCTGGAAGTCAAACTCTAGGATTAGTTTTATTAAGTCTAGTTAATAAATACTTTTTCAGATTGCTCACTGCAAATACCTCACTTCTCCAGATACCAGACTATAAGTAAAAGTGTAAAGTCCAGAGTAAAAGAGGTAAATTAATTTACAAAGTTAACTAAATAGCTATGGCGCCTCTGAAAACACAGGCCCTTGGTGGCTTGCTGCCTAAAGAAATAAATTTCACTGTTTTTTTAATATGTGGAACTCAGTTGTTCAAAGGACACAGATATATTATTTTCTGGCCAGTTGCAAAGTCCCAAACTTACTGATACCTGTAAGATGCAGACATGACAGAGCATAACATGTGCAGTGAGCTCTTCCCCTTGCCAGCATTTTTCTGTCTTCCTGGCTCTTTGGGGATTAAAGGTGTTGCTTATTTCAGGCTTATTGACCCAGAGCAGTTTTGGACTGGGCTGCCTGCCATTCTGTGATGGCATTTCTAGCAAAATAGCAGTTTCTACCAATGTACCTCTCAGCCTGAAAGCTCCTGAGTGTTATGATTGTTTCATAGAGCAGCAACTGGAGTATAAAAGAAGAATGGTCATGCTGGGCCTGGCTGAGATCCATCTAGCCGATACCAGTCCTGTCTCCAGCAGACACCATGAGTGGATGCCTTGATAAAAGCCTTAAGAACAGAGCAGGTATAAATGCTTTTTCCTCTACTGCTCTCCCAGCCTCTAACCATCTTCACATCTTGAGCTGAATATGGGGGTTTGTGAATTTAGTGAACCTTGACAGAATTCATTTCCAAGATTGTCCAGTCTTCCACTGAGCCAATATTAAACTTCAGTGTTCACAGCATCCTTGTGATCTCTGTTGAGCACACTGAGCTGATACCATATGGAACTTCCACCATACCCCAGTATCTCACTTCTGAGTGCTAATGGTCAGCTCTGACCACGTATATGAGCACATATATGTGAAGTTGGAATTGTTTTTTCTGCCTGTGCCTCATTTTACATTTATCTATATTGAATTCTATACGCCATTTTATTACTCACTGACTTATTCTTTGTGCAGTCTGTCACCTCTCATTTTCACCACCCTCAATAACTTAAATCATCAGTAAACTCTGTCATATTCTTGTTCCCCCACTTGTCCAGGTATGCTGAACCAGACAGCACCATCACAGATCTCTGGGGAACTGCACTGATGAACTTTGTCCACTGTGAGCACTGACCATCTTGTCTTCTGTTTCCCATCTTTTAACCATCATTTACCCCTGGAAGGATCTTCCCTCTTAAGCCATGGCTGCTTGGTTTCCTTAAAAGCCTTTTTGAGGAACATGGTTGAAAGCTGTCTTGAAACTCAAATGCACTTATACCAACCAAACCATCCTCATCCTTATGGCTGCTGAGCCCTTCCAAGAAGTCTGATAGTGCTTGATGCAGATTTCCATTAAAAAAAAACCACAACAAAACACCTGGGTTCTTCCAAAGTATATCATGTTTATCTGTTTAATAGCTCTGTTCCTTATTATAATTTCTAGTACTTGCTCAGAGGTGAAGCTTTGTACAGAAATATGCCTCTGCTGATAATGGTATGACTTTGGCAATGTGACTATGTTTTGTAGTACTTTCTACGTTCTTTGTAGAATGTCACAAAAAATATCACAGTGTGGTGTGTTTCTTTAGTGGGCAAGTAATGTCTGTGAAGCTTTTTAAAGTGAAAAAATGGCTATGGAAGTCCACAGAATTAATAGGAGTTACCGTTCATCATAGCAACGCAGTGGGTACAACAACAAAGGATCAAATCAGGGTTTTGTACATATTTTGAAGTTACTAAGAGTTATATGCCTGTACCTGACAGCATACTTGAATTTGACCCAGTAGAGACTAGAAATTCCTTTAGTCCACAAGTAGAATTTTTCAGGGGATTGGCTGAAAACTTCCCACACTTGAGCAGAAGCAGTTTCAGGGGATCAGATGCAAGGTTGGTTTCCAGCAGAGCAGGTCCAACCCTTGGAATTTTTCTGGCAGCCATCTATCACGAGTTGTTAGCTACTTTGTTCAGCATGAGAGACCATCTTATGACCGTACCTGATGCTATGTGGAAAAATAATCCAGACAGGCATTTGGGAATCCGCAGAGTACTAGAGGGGTGTGTGAAAAGTGCCTTTCCTTTGCCCAGCGAAGTCTATGTGCCTCTTCTTTCCTTTTGCAAAGAGGATGGGGAAAGGCTCCAGGCAGAGATGAAGAAAGTTTCCCTGAGTAGTTGGTCTCTAGCAAAGTACTGGGTGAAGCTCTTCGAAAGGCGGCACAACTTGTGTGGTTTGCATAGCTGAAATAGCTAATGTAAATGAATTCAGAGACAAATCTCCTTAGCAAAATCAGCCATTCCCAAGCACAGAATGTTGTCATTAATAACTTGAGCAAAGTGTGTGGTCGTCGTTGTTCTTTCATTAAATCTACCTACTTTAAAATATCAACAAAAGGCTCCTTGTGGCTGCACAGCTTAACCTCAGTGTTTGAAAACCTGACAGTGCCAGGTCTGATGCAGCTGCTGGTATAAGATCATTGGCAGATTTACTCCTAAACTATCCAATGAAAGAAAGCAAAATACGAGAATGGGAAAAAAATCTTCAGACAAATCCAGTAATTTGGGAGTAAATTATGCTCTTAGTTTTACTAAGCATCTGAACTACTGCTCAATGAATAATGCAGTAACAGTTTCCAGAAGACCAGCTGTTATATAGTAATGTTTTGATAAAACAAAGAAATGCACGTATTAGCATGGGCCTGTTAGGTCTGTGGGTTGAAAATGTGTGCACTGAGCGTGTGTAAGAACTGACATTGCTGAGGTACAAGGGCAACACATACTTTGCAAAAGGCTGAATCCAAACTGATGGTTCGCATCCGTTCATCGGCTGTTTCACAATAAGTGTGTGCGCATGGTTTTCCTTATAACACCCAATAGTAAGCATGACATAACTAAAAAGTAATGTCTTGCATTTACAGGAAGAAGAGAGGGGATAGGTAAGAGTGTGGACACAGATACTCCCTGCAGAGCTGCTGGCTTGTGGTTACTAGCTTGTGCATCTGTCCTTACTCAGCATTGCAGCAGTTAACTCCTGCCTTTAAAAAAAATGAATTGTTTAAATCCATATGAAATACTTTCCTAGGCGTGTCTAGGGGCCAACTCTGAGCTCTGACTATTGCCATGTTCTGCTCTTGGTATGCAAGATTATTTTTCCAGACAAGCATGAATAGAGTTCAAATGAATCTATCAATAATCAGTGGAAAGGATGTCATAATGCAAAGTCTGATACTGTAAAATATATACAAGTCCTTGAAAACATGTGTTTGGAAAGGAACTGCTTTATTCTTAACATAGCTGCAGGTCTGGCAGCAACAGCTCATGAAGAGGTGTGGGAATTAGCTGAATAGAGTCACTGCTGGCAAGGAGAGCTAGGAGGCTGTATGCTACTGATATGAGACTGACTCCTCATTTTTAAATCCCTTTGGGTAAAGGAAGGTAAATTATTTTTCTTTGCTGATGAAACACATTGTGAGGCAAAGCCATATTCAAGAAGAAAAACATAAGTGTTTACTGGAAATAAAATCTTTAAAAGTCAAATGGAATATGGCATCAAGAGAGATTTGTGATTTCTTTTAGTTTGTCATAATGTCCTAGATTCATCACAATAAATATGGCTTAAAGAAGAAGATACATGAACTGGGAGGTGGGGAAAGGAGGAGATGGCTGAAGATGAAACGCACATTTTTAATTACTCAATTGCTAATTCTCTGATTTAGATCTGCTTATAATTAAGTTAAACTATTTTCAATGGAATTTTTCTTTGTAGCATTTGCTGCAATGCAGAGTATGTGTGGTATCGTGCTGAGTCTAAGGAAAGGGCAATCAGAAATACTCCCTTGTCCTGTGAATGCCACAGGCCCTGTAAGGACTCCCATAACTATTAACAGGCACTTTTGCCAAAATCTACTTTATTACAGCATCAGTTTAATGAAGCTTGAAAAGCTATCTATAATGGTGCCCTCTGGTGACTTCAAAAATTTTTACACTAGAATGAAATAAAAACATGGAATTTGGCCTGCTACTGTGAAAGTACCCTGGCAAGTTGGACTATTCATTAAAGATTCATGAACAAATTAGAGCTCCTAGAGCCCAACCAGGCAATATATGCAAGCCATACACACACACAGAAGTCCAGGACTAATCACTGGACTAATAACTCTGCTCCTGCAACACTTGGAATGAGTAAGACAGTCTCTCATCCTACTCTGCAAGTAATCTCTTGTACATTCGCAATAAAAAGAAATCTGACTTTTGACACTGCAAACTGATCATCTATTTTTCTAGTGCCCAGAGAAAAGAAAATTAAAAGGTGAAACAACAAAATGTCTTGCTGAGTTTGTCTTGATACAGGGAATGTGGGGGGTGTTAATTGATTATATGAAATCTCAGAAATAAACTACCTGTGCAAAAGAATGTCTTTTGTATATTCTACAGTTAGGGTGGCTGCCACACAGGCTCTGGAAAGCTGATCTCGGTGCACTATTTCCTCTCCTGGATATTGCCTTTTATACGTGCAGTATGTCTACAGCATCTAATGTCTCCACATTTACTGCCTATCATTTCCCACCATGCTGACCTACATGACCTTCCTCATTGCACTGACTCTAGTGTTCACGTGGCTCTTACTGTGTTCTGGCTGAAAAGGAATCTTTTATTTGCAGGGTTGTGCTATTTTACAGCCAGATCTGTGGTCATATAAACACCAGAGCTGACAGAAGCGAGTAAGTACA
Organism: Haliaeetus leucocephalus; assembly: GCF_000737465.1. Taxonomy (NCBI): domain Eukaryota; kingdom Metazoa; phylum Chordata; class Aves; order Accipitriformes; family Accipitridae; genus Haliaeetus; species Haliaeetus leucocephalus. Next base: position 6,173,450 of record NW_010973187.1, read on the forward strand.
TGTGGCTGGGGATGGATGGAATAGGTGTGGGCACCCCTTCCAGCATCGCTTCTGTTTTAAAGCATGATACAAAGCTATGTTCTAATCAATATGAATGCAACACTGGTGAGGTAATGAGAGTATCACACTCTGAGGCAATTAGCCCAACAGAAAACCATCCCCAAGCAGACACAAGCAAGATAATGGATACAGGGTAAAAGAAAAAAAAAAAAAAAGAATAAAACCTGTGTTAATAACTTAGTATGAAGTGTGAACTATTACCTAATGATTTAATCATTCCTTACTGAATTTCCAAATGAGGCACATACTCCCAATAACTGTATCAGGCTAAGTATCTCCTTTGCTTTTCAGCACTTCCCCTGTGCCATGCTTAGGAGAGGATGTGTCTCCTCCCATTCATGTCCTTTGCAAAACAGCCCCTTAGGCACAGTGTAGATCAACTGGCTTTTATGCATATATTCTCTAAAGAACCCTAAAGGAGTAAACAAAATATTTGTTTTGACAAGATGCCTACTTTGATCATAAATATTAAGATGAGGAGGTATGAGTATGATTTTATTCTCACTTCCCAAATAATACAGTCTGTAGAACCTTCTCCACTAACTTCTTCATTAAGTCAGTAATTTCCCTTTCAACTGCACTCGGTATTTTAGGAAAATACCTGGTCTTGATTTTACAGGCCATTTAGTATCTGTCAGAGAGATTGTGCTATCATTTTGAGGTCCAATAATACATCAGAGAAGGATTTTTCTCTGTGCTAGCATTTGCAGTGTTTTGGTGTATGTGTCTTGTGTTCACACGGTGCTTCCTCCTGGCCTGAATAGTTAGCTGGGTTCTTCTAGGAGGGGAATAAACCCATTGATAAATTCATACATCTTTAGTGCAGCGCTGTATCTCTGAACGTTGCAGGAACACAAAAAATGAGTACTTTTCTCAGTGACTATGCCCAACCTTGGCATTTCTAGCTAAGCTGATGTTTCAAAGACTCCAGCTTCCTTCTTTGTTGAAATTATTGTTGCTTACTTTCTGTCTTCTGGCCTGCTGATTTTTTCTCAAAGACTTGTGTAGCTCAACCGGTTGTCTCCAAGCTCCTGCTACCATTGCAAATCCATGTCCCACCTGGTGTACTTGGGCAGTGACTTCTGCTGTGCCAGCCACCTTGCTCCATAAAGGAACTTAATTGCTCTTCTACTTAGCCTGAATGAAGGGTGGCTGTCAGGCTCACTGCCCTGGGCTTCATCAGCCTGTGACTGATCAAAGATACGTGCGATGTGTTGTGCTTCCCACGGTCTGAGAGCCTTTGGGTTTATAAAAGCAGTGAAAGGAGACATGGGGTTTGGTATGGTTGTAGAAAACTGTCCATTCATACACGTCTTCTCAGCTGTATGGGAGATCCGTTACGCAATCTGCTGTCACAACACGAGGAATGTGTAAAATGGAGCTGATATGATTATCATGCCCATTAAATGGTCTTTGCTTTCATTTTTCTAGCCTTCTCCATCCGCAATAAGTTATTCTGGCTTAGTACCTGGGGTAAGACCTAGGCAAGAAACACATATTCTGCAAGGATTCGGGCAGTAGCTCTGAAGCTCCTAAGTGTTTGGATATAAATGTGCTTCTTGCATACATCTTCTTTCCTTATCCTATGGAAAGAGAACTGGAACACAGTGTTTTCAGGATTAGGCCTTTGGGAGAAATAGTATAGGAAATTCTGGTATGCAGATAGCTCTTCAGAGGAGACTGCTGAAGGGAGATTTTTGCTTCTGTTATGAATTGGATTATTTGCCCTCTTACCTGTTTGGAAAATTGTTCAAGTTTGTCTTTTATTGTGTCGGTCTCCCCTCTCTACTGTTACTTGCCTGCTCTGATTGTGGCTTGTATTTTTATACTCACTGACAGCAGAGTTGGGTCAGGTTTCACAGCAGCTTCCACCATGCTGGAGGAGTTTCTTCCACTGGTGAAATGGCTGCCACTACAGATCATAATACTGGGCAAGAGCAGCAGTAACTTACCGTAGGACAGGACACGAAAGCACCTTAGCTGAAATTGCTGTGAAAATTGGGTCAATACAATGCACTTCTCTCTGTGCCTTGTTATGGTGGATCTAGCAACTTTGAACAGAAAGGTGTTGGCTACAAAAGAGGAATGTTAGAAATACAGGGAACCATGCAGAGCTACAGAGAAATTTCACACCCCAGGTAGGCGGAGGATTATCCTTATATCTCATCGATGAGAGTCTCCAGTCAGACAGCTCCTCCACTGACATGCTGGGACAAATGACTCAGCTCTGCAGTGGAGAAGAATGTCCCCAGTGCCGTTTTCCTGGAAGCACCTTCACCTGGAGGTTTCTTGTTTAGGAATTCACTTATGAAAACTCATCGGTTCACAGAGCCTGGGGTGGCACAACTGCAGGCAGATTGCATTCACCGGGCTGAGGATGCACAGCTGTAAGCAAGCCTAATTAAGACCTCTGACGAATTTTCCAGTGTAACTACACCAGTAATTGTCAAGATCTATGAAGTAAATAAAAGTTAGTTGTTCTCTCAGTGCTAAGAATTGCACAAGTTTGTAACCATCCTATCTTATCAGGAATGAAATGCATGAGGCTTATGAAAGGAGGCAGCGTTTGCTGTTCACTGGTGACTTGTTGCAAATGAAGGCTTTCAGAAATAGCACAAGACTGATCTGGCAGCAGTCAACTGACCTGTAATTTTAAGATTGGGGGAATCATTAGGAAAAGGAAGCAGAGTGTAGCAGAACTCACAGCCCGGTAATTCCCATGTGCTTAGCTGGAACTTGTGCTACTATCATGAGTGAGACCGCAGGTATCTAAATCTCCCGAACCGTACAGGTTTGTACTGAAAGTCACACTTCTGGGAAAAGAAGGGACATGCATATTTCTGGTGGAATAGTTTTATGAGCTGCTTTTTTCCTTCCAAGACATCAACCTTGTCAATAGCACTGATACTAAGGTCTATTTACTATCTATAGACATTATCTCTCAGCTTCTTATTTAAGGGTGATTTGGCTGGAGAAATCAATGATCGCAGGGAGTAGCTCAGTTATGTAGATAATAGGGCCAAATCCTTAACTCCTGTAAACACGTTTTGCCCAATTCTGGCAGCACAAACCAGTTTTAAGCCTGTTTTGAAATGGCTAGCGTTCCTAGAAGTCCTCTGATTGCATATGGCAGTGGACTGAAAAAATTTTAAAAAGCCCCATCCCAAAAGGTACCTGCTAGCAGGAGCCCAGCTGGCGAGCATTATGTAGGAGAAGCAGTCTGGAGTCAGCACCTGGAAGCTGACTTTCTGTGTGGAAGGGGAAATTGTTGAGCGTCTGGAGTATCTGCTTTATTTGCTGTCAGCTTTTCAATCTCCTGAACAAGATAAAACATACAGTGACACATGGAGTTTGTGGGTCCATGCGCTGGCATTGTGAACACCGTTCTGCATAGGAGAGGGTGGAGAAGCAGAGTAATTAAAGCATCCCACTGTGCAGCCAGATGTGTAAGTTTATGTCTTAATTTGTTAGCCCCTCACCAACCCAGGTGAAGGAGGTCTTTTGGGATTAGTTAAATCCAAGGAAGCCAGGTGGTATATTAACCTCTTCCCTCCAGGATGGGGTTGACTGCAGAAATTGAAGTGTCTTAGCCGTGTTCACCTGATAGACTACTCCAATCTAGCAAGCCTTTGAACTCTTCTGCCTGGATTCATTCAAACACTTATGTTGGTATAAAAAAACAGGTCAGATCCCATGTATCCTTAGGGTACTGCTTTACTTACCAGGACTGGCTCTCTTACAGTAATACTTTCAACGTGTCAGCAGCTTCAGAGTGAAGCACAAACCCAATGTAATTTGCTAGTTGTGTGACTGCAAAGGCACATTCCTCCTTCCTGGCTCTGACACATATACCTTGGGGAGTATCTGATTTATACATATGGTAAGATATCAACTTGCATTGATTAAGTATATTCAAAAAAGGGGTTTCAGTTGCTATTGCATAAGGAAAAATTTCAGCTTGTCCTTTTGAAATACCCTGGCACTGTTTAGATGCAAGAATTATTTATTAAGGAGACTTTAAAGTGGGATGAAAGTAAGAAATCCTATGAGAAAAAGTTCTGTTTGTTTCTTACATTTTCTCCACCCTTCCCTCACCCTGGACTGTTGCATATGGTTAGAAGGAAAATCTTTTCCAAACCCTTTCAATCTAAAATATCATCAGATGGAGCAAAGGGAAAGCTGAACTTGCCTCAGAAGCATTCCCACACTGGAATGTTTTAGATGCTCCAGCCCCAAAGCCTTGGGTACAGGGAAAGTACAAGTAGCAAGATGTCCATGCTCTTTGTGGAGGGGTGGATCAGAGAGTGTCTCATGCCTTGGGTGCTTTAGGGAACTATCTGGCAGAGCAGAAGTCATCCTGCAATGTGATGATGTGGGGACCTTGGTGGCAATACCAGCTCACAGACTTCTTTCTTGTTCTCTGTCCCTACTTGCCCGTTTCCATGCCATGGAGCTCCATTCTTGTGGCTGGATGAATGCAATTCCCTACAAACGGCACTGAAGACCAGAACACTTGGGGGGCAGGGTGGGGTTGTCCTTTAAAGCCAGAGAAGCCCAACACTGATCTGATGTACAGCACGACCCCACAAGCGGTTGCATTCAGGTGACTGACCTCACCCACCGGTGGTGCGGTAAACGGGGCGCTTGCCTGGTGTGCTGAATAGGGTCCTCGCCCTAAGCCTCTCGGTAGGCTGTCGAAGGCTCTGCTCCAGCTTCAGCTCCATCAGATCACGACCCATGAGACTGAACGAAGATGAGCTCTGGCACGTTGTTTGCTCTGAGTGATTACTGAAAACTGCAGGGCCCATGGGCAAGACCGGGAGAGGAGTGCCTAGTTGTGTGTTGAGCCTTACCTGCGTTCAGTGCTATCGAGACCAAGGGGCTTGTCTTAGGATTCCTGGGTAATACCATAAAATTTAGTGTCTCTCTGCTTCAGGGAAACTGAGACGGCTTAGGGGAATTTTAGATCTAGGTAATAATTTGCTGTCTGAGCTCCACCAAAGCTGCTCAGTGGATGTACTATGTCACCTCTTCTATTGGAATAACACTGTCATAACAGTGTGTTCAGTAACGGGACTTTGAGGAGCATTTAAATTCAACAAAGATGGAAATACTGTCTACTAAACAGCTCTAACTTTCTCTTGTCATACTGGACAAAAGAGGAGACAGAAACCATTTCAGGTACCATAAGACTAGGTGAGATAAAACTGCCTCAAGTTCTGTAAGACAAATCCGGATTTCTAACAGTTTGCTGAAAAGAAAAAAGAAAAGTTAGGCTTTTTCTCATACTCTAACAAGTCAACTGTAGATAAAAGCAATTACCTAAAAGCTTATTTTTCTATGAAATTTATCATTAAAAAGAAAATGAGAGAAACTTCATGCTAACATTTGTTATAATTTCATTAGGATCCAGGTAGATCTAATTTATATGGGGGTTCTGTTTCCAAGTTGAGGAGCAAATGAATGTCATCAGAAAGACAATTGAGTTATACAGGCTTTACATGAGAACTGTTCTCCAATAGAATGTAAACAAGACACATTGTTTAATAAGGTCAGACATACAATAAGGAGCTAAATTATGGCAGTACTCATCAGCCAGCAACACATATAGCTAGACCTTCTCAAATGGTGCAAGTTAGCATGCAGTAAAGCTAAAGGTTTAAATTAACCCTAGTGTTTCACCCCCTGGGCAGTGGAACTAGGAGTTAGAGGAAATAAGTTTATAAACCATAGAAGTAATATGACTGCAACAAGTTGTAAAGACTTGAATTTCTCCTAAAGATTTACAGTTTTTTACAGTGTTAACTACCACCGTAATTATGAAATCTGGCATGAAAAAAACAGGGAAACAAACTATAGCCTAAATGTAACATTTGAGACTTAGAATTTATGCTCTGGGAACTGACAGAAACCTCACAAGCAGATGATTCATGTAGCAAAATGGTGCAAGGGCATCCCTGTAAAATGCCTCATGGAAAGTGCTAAGCAAACTGGAATAGTTTGAAAATATGTAGGTGGGATTGCTCTTCACAATGCTGGGATTTACCCCATTGTTGTCCAAGTGACTCAGCTGAAATTGCCCACAATATACTAGACATATTTTATTGTCGATATATTTTGCCCTGGCCTTTCCTCTCCATGACTCCATGACCTTAATTCACCTAAATTTCTAAAATGGTGAGGTCAGGTGGTTCTGGTAACAGCACTGCACTTTCCATATCCAAAGATGATATAGACTTATCTGCATATTCAGGGCAGCAGTGTGTCATCACCTTGTATCAACATTTTCTTGGTTAAACTACTGCCAAGAGAAAGATACTGCCTTCCCTGCTATTGGACTGAGCTCTTTCTCTTCTGTACGTGATACTGGCCGTTGCTAAATGACCTTGAAACTGATGCCCAAACAGAGAAAAGCACCTACCTGAAGCCATGATGCTTAATTCAATCAACCAGTCAATGAATCCTGTTTGCCACTGCTGTGGCATCGCAAATGGACCTTTTCCATTCAAAGATGGATTAGGGCTAAATGGATTTTGTGCAGATAAAAACACAAGGTTTCCACAGCTGTATCTGGCATCTGTATCTAGCAGGATGATATCCCTTGATGCTGTGGTCCACCACTCTTTTTGACAGAAAACAGGCTGTTCTTCCTGCCTTTTTATCTAGAATATTGTTTACCTTAAATATTGGATCAGGATTTGTTCAATCAATTCACAGGAGTTCTTGTAATCTTAAATGGAGATTAAAATGCAACCCAACGCATGGGATTGCAGTATCCTGTTTTTAGAGGAGCCAGTACCAGCTGTTTCAGAAGAAGGTTTAAGAAGCTCCTTAGAGGACAAATATGAAATAATCTTGAATTCTGCCTCTGAGCATTGAGTGAGGGACTGGGCTCTGAAGCATAGTGGTTTATATCTCTAGCAGTTCTTCAGTCCTGTCTAAAAAATGTCAAATATCCTCATTACCCGCTTAACTATCCAGTGATGTTTTGGAGCTTAAATCTCAACAATACCTATTGACAGGGATTTTGTAGGTTAGCTAAAGGTGTCATCCTCTGCTCTTCCAAATCTGTCATTTGCAATTGGCTTGCTTTCCATTTTGCTGTTTTTTCCCTTACTCTCCTGTCATACTAAGATATATGCTGGAGCTCCTAAACACTTTCCAACTTCCAGTTCTAGCTTTTTACTCCCAACAGTAAATGAGATGTGTATGCACTAAATGTCCCCCCTCCCTCTCTCCTGGCTCCTGAGGGAAGGAAGCCCAGGCATATTGGCCAAAAGGGAGATGCTTTGGCTGGGTACCATGCAAGTCAGAGCATCCATTTCCCCTAAGGCTAGGCACAGCTCTGGTGCCCTTTCTCTGTATTCTGTTTAGACAAAATTCTCTGTATAATATTGTACTTCAACATATAATTCCCTGTATTTATCTCCAGTTTAACCAACTAATTCATTGTCTTATGAATACCTTACTATGCTCTAAGATGAAGCAAAACATACCATTGCTCATTATTAAGTCTCCTTATGTGCATTGGATATCCTATAATGCCAAAACGGCTGCTCTTTTATGTTGGATGAGGGCCATAGATCCTAAAAATTATGTAAGTACCTAATTCCTTTACAAAATTTAGGCACAAAAATAGCTCCTAAAGTATTTGACCACTTTTATAAATGCAGGCCAAAGCATCTTCTTTCCAAACAAAGTATCCTGAAACTTGTTTCTTGGGTTGTGGATTTGCAAGACAAAACAGGACAATCTGTGCTTTGTAAGGGTTCCTGCTCCTGGCAGGGATAAGGAAAAGGCCCTTCCTGGGGCAAGTAGCCAGGAAGAGATGGGACCCAACAACTAACAGGGAAAGAAACCTGTAAATTGAACTCCACTAGTGCGAGCAAGCCAAATTATAGGGACTATGGGGGTTACCTGGGGCTGCAGAAGAAAAATGGGTGGCTGAATTTTGAGTTATGGGAGGAAATTTAAAAAAAAAACCAAACAACTCTATCTTATAGGACACAGAATGGCACAAAAGAACCATTGGACCCCAGGCTAACACATTTCAAACTACTCCTCTACTGACAGCATGTCATAACCAGACCAGAGCATAACTATAAATAACAGTAGGAAACATACCTACATTATGCCAAGACAGTGAGTCAGCATTAGTTATTTGGTGCTTTTTTTAATAATTGGGGGTTTTGCCCAAATCCTACTGAAAATCACTCCTCTCCCCCCTCTGTAATACCAGGGGGTATTTGCTTTGTATATATTTTTTTCTCAGATTTCATGCCATCAGTTTGCTTGCCCACAGCATTTAACAAAATTCTTAGCATCCTTATTAAAAATTAAACTTTTTTATTAGAATAAATGCCCTCAGAAGTTTTTCAGCAAAATGTCTCAGCCTTATGCAAAGTGCAATTAGCACATGGGACAGAAAGCTGCATGGAGACAAGGGAGAACTTGTGCTGTTTCAGTGACCTTAATTCCCTTCATCTTTATACCTGTGTAATCACTAGTATACAGAAAGGATGTTTAATACTGATATGGCAGCATCTTTTAGTATTAAAAGTGTGCTGTACACAAGACAGTGAAGATTCACCCCTTCTTACATTCTTTGACTATTTTTTTAATTTCAGGCCTTTAAAGCACTTCTTTTAAAATTTATAATAACTGATTAAATAACTATCAATATATTTAATAATTCAACCCATTATTAAGCTTAAGTATTTCAGTTTCTCAGCATTCAGTGCTTTGAACATATGTGCTACCATTTGAAATAAAATAGAAATAGCTTGTTTAGAGGATTTTGCTAGAAGATCCATCGACCAAGACTTGTAACTTATTTCAAAGGCTTAATCATGCCTCAGTTAAAACCAGCCTTTCCTAATGGGTAACTGCTTTCTGTGGGGTTGATAGTCCTTCTGAAAGCAAAGTCACTCATGTGGGGAGCTACCCACCAGATGGAGCAGAGCCCCGAGGGAACACAGGGCACCATGGGCCACTCTCTGACCTGCTGTGGCAGGTCTGCGTGCCCAGGGACTGGATTCTGGAGAAACAAAACAAGGTGTAAATTAATAACATACTTTATAGCTCAGCTGCAAACCTCATTTGTCCCAAATGTGGAGAAAGCCAGGTGGGCTGTTTTATATATAAAGAAGTATCTTATGGGAAAGCAAGTTTGGTCACACTGATTGATTAAACTGGATTTTTTAAGACCCCGGTTGATCTGAGAAACCCACAAATAACACACTTCCATAGGAATGTTTTCTCTGTGTTAAGGACAGTGAACTGACAGGGCGACCTCCCACTGAATTCAGGGTCAAACCTCATCTCTGTAGGCTTCACAGTCCAGTAGGGAGGTAAATTTGAGTGGACAAATGTCCTGTGTCAAACTAAACAGCATCAGGGAGCTTTCTTGTGGAGTGGAGCTAAGCCATCTATACCAGCACAGTGGTTCCTAGCCTGGTTTTGGCCTGAGGCAAAGATGGGCTCCCAAATGATGCTGGGGTAAGATTTGGGAACTAGCTTGTGCCAGGCCCGCTTCCCAGTGGCAGCCTGGGTGAAGCCACACTGCTTTGGAGGCTGAGACTTCAATAGTAAGGTTGTGGGGCATTCTGTGCCAGAGAATGGTCTGAGACAAGGTTAATTTACTTTAATAAGTTAATTTTAATTTGTATACATGGAGCTGTGGAGTGTGGGTGAGACCTGGGAGGGACAGGCATTGCAGCTGCCTCAGCTTTCCTCCTGCCCCAGGGGATTCAGATCTCCTCGGGGTTCATGGATGCTTTGCTGCTGCACAGGAGCAGAGCGTCTCCTGCCCCCAAACACCTCTCGGGGTCCCAGGTACTTCGGCACAGCGTGGTAGCAAAAGAGGAGGTGTGAGGAAGGAGGGTGACCACTGCAGGAGTCCTATCAATACCCAAACGCATCAGCCTTACCCTGTGGTGCTGGGTCGCTGCTACGGATCAGCTTCTGGGAGGGAAGGGAAACCTTTCTGAAAGGAGCGGGACCTCATGTAGAGACTTGCTGTCCCGTCTCCATCTGCTGGTGGGGACAAGCCGTAAGCTAATGAAAGCCCCTCATTAGGCATATTTCTGCGTTACTGGCAGGCAATGGGGTGGCTACATTTCAGCTTTTACTCTGCATTGATAAAGCCGTCACTACTGACCCGCAGTGGGCTGGCAGGACAGGAAAGATCGCTGTACCTATGGCTGCACGGCGTCCATCAGCACGGGAACTGTTTGCTAGGGGCAAAACCCCATTCACGTCCCCAGGCTGTGCCTTTGCAGCAGCTGTTTTGAGGCAGGACTAAGAAGTCTGCTGAGGACCAGCATCTCTCGGGTAAACAAACACGCTAGCAGGCAGGCTCTGGGGCCCTCTCAGAAAACAAGGTGATTGGAAAGATGAGGTAGCAGTGTGGTCTTGAAAGAACGGGGTTTGTTAAGAATGCGCAGCTTCGTTAAGGAGGTTTTGTGGGTTAAAGCATGTTGGAGCTGGTAAAAATAAACAAGGGGTGGGCCCTGATGCCCAGGCAAACACCTGAAATTGTTGCACTCCTAAGGCAAGATCTTGGAGCTGACAAAGCTCCTACGGTGTGAAGCTGCCGAGCAGAAAGCTGAAATTGCTAAAATGCTTTGATGAAACCACAGAGGGGAGAGGGAGAAGGCAGATGTTTCTTGGGAAGGAGAGCACCTTGCGGCGGCTCCTCACTGGACCTGACCGCAGCGCATCGGAGGGGGCTGGTGGTGGTTCCTTCAGACGGGAGCTCTCACCTGAGCCGCAGCCCTTGGCACCTTCCTGCAAGGAAGAATAAATATGCAAAGGTGTTGCAAAAAAAGCCTACCCAGAGGAATGGCGTTGGGTTGCTGGTTGCTGCCCCCTCGCCATGGCAGCCCCCGCTCCTGCCGTAGCAGGAGCCCAGCCCGGCTGGGGGGGTGTCCCCACTCCAGGCCCTGCTCTCTGTCGAGCGTTTTTTACAAACTTAATTTTTTCTTAAGCGTTAAATTGATTTAAAGCGAGCATCAAGGGGGCACAAAGAGCGAACACGTTCTCGGCAGAAATCCTGTGAGTTCCCGCGCAACTGTGCATTTCTAGCCATTCCCCACTGCGGGCAAAAGGGGTGCCAGGAGGTGCAAGAAAGAGATTTTCAAAGTTAATTATTTACTGGTTTATAGACTTTCAGTTATTTCAGCCTGGCGGGTTTGATAAGGAAACCTGGACCTTCAGTGAAAGCAATTAGCATGAGTCTACAAGGTATTACTGAGTAATTGTGCCATTATTTATTTCCTGTAAAGCGACAGACTACTATGAAGGGGTTTATGTTTTCTGTTTGTGGATTATTTGTATCAGGGTGGATGCAGCCACCAGGAGGATGGCAAGTAGGAGTGGGAACATTACGAAGACTTTCCCTGTGACAGTACAAGGACATGCACTTCTCCCCATCTTGTCCACTGTGTGGTACATCTTCCCTTGCTTTTATTCTGTGGTATTAATAATGGTGATGATCCTCAGAGCCAGGTTTGTATTGGTATTAGCCCAGGTCTGGGAAGACCCAGGAGTGGGACAGGAGTGCCCTGGGTTAATGCTGTGCTGGGTAGGCAAGGGGACAGACCACAGGGCAGATGCATGCATCAGCCCTAGCAGGCTGACAGGCAGGTGGAGGTGTCCACGTTGATCAATATTGAAGAAGGCAGTGGAAGACGTAGGAAAGGTTGCATTTCCCTCTGCTTGCAAGTAGGTTTTCTGTTCCAGTTTATATTGCTTCCTGCCAGGCATGAAATCGAACCCCTTTGTATGCAGGAATAATTCAGTCCACCTCAAACCAATTCCTGTCAACTCTGAAAACGAAACATAAGAACTACTAAAAATAATCAGTAATAGGGCAAGAAATAAATAATCCACTGCTTTGTCCAGGGAGAAATACTTTCTGACTTGGTCATAAGCAAGTAATTATCCTTGCTGGAATGGGCTAAGAGGTTGACATATCTGGAGTGCATAACTGACCCTGTCTTGGGGAAAATGGTGGCCTGGTGGCCTGGGATACTTTTTGAGGTCCTTTCTAGGTATAGTTTTCAGAATAATGCTATAGAAATTATTTAGGAAGCCTATCCTTTCAGCGGGGAATGATTTATAATTTGGCTTTTTTCTGGAAGTCCTGAATGTTTGGATGCTTCAGAAGTTTTCAAGGCCGGTGTTGAATTGTTTCAACTCTTGGAAGCATTGTGAAAAATGAAGACCAGTAATCTAAGGATGAATGGGAAATGTACTTTCTAAAATGCTTGAACAAATGTTTGAACAAATACTTAAAATCTGGGAGTACCTATACAGCCAGAAAATGAAGTAGAAAGGAAAATTTTACACACAAAATACTGTTCAGCTTGACATTGGGAAAAACTGGTGTGCTTGAGAATGAGCAAAACAATCTGAAACAAACAGGTTATTCCTATGAGAGAATACCTAAAGTCTTTTATAATGGAAAAAAGACACTTTAAGTCTTGGGGAAATTATTTAAATTAATATGAACCACCAAAGACATCCCAAGGGTGGGATGCAAGGAAAAAATAAAAACTAGGGCCTCTCAGGACACCTTTGAAGTGATGCAAATCTGCACCAGTGAAACCAAGATTGCCACAGGCAGCACTGACCCTACAGTCAATTTCAACACTTATACCTGGGGCTTTAATTCCAGAGTTTCTTAAAGCTTGAGTGGACTGAATGGCAAAAAAAAAAAAAAGTCTTTTCTGCACTCCTCCCCTGTGTGACTGAACCTCAGCTGGGCTAATTCTTTGCAGCTGCCCAGGCAGAAAGCCAGACCCTTCAGGTGGCAGGTTATGGGCAGAACAGGAGAAGGAGTTCTGGCATCCTCACAAACAGGACACCCTTGGGCAGGGGAAAGCCCAGAAAATACCACAGTGCCCAATACAGCTCTCCCACATGGGATTTGTAAGAGCCCAGATAAGGAGCATCCAGTGAGGCAGTAGAACATAGCAATGGGACTCTCAAGCGCCAGGCCATGAGGAAGGGGAAGGGATGTGGCTCAACTCCACTCTCTTTACCCAGGACACATGGTTTTACGTATCTTACATAGGAGCAGAAAGTAGGGACCTTTGATGCACATGCACAGTAAAATTAGTGCAGAGGTTAATCCTCTACAGTTTGAGTTCTCCTCTCCAATTTTATTTTTTCTGTTTGAAAATAGTTGGAACCCTTCTGATTTTTTTTGGTTTATTATTCTATTTCTCTTCAAACAAATGCTCCCTGATGGAGTCAGTCTTTGGCACAGGACCTTCCCTTCCCCCACAGATTCTGTCTCACAGAATCATAGAATCATAGAATGGTTTGTGTTGGAAAGGACCTTTAAAGGTCATTCTAGTCCAACCCCCCTGCAATGACCAGGGACATCTTCAACTAGATCAGGTTGCTCAAAGCCCCATCCAACCTGACCTTGAATGTTTCCAGGGATGGGGCATCTACCACCTCTCTGGGCAACCTCTCCCAGTGTTTCACCACCCTCATCGTAAAAAATTTCTTCCTTATATCTAGTCTGAATCTACCCTCTTTTAGTTTAAAACTATTATCCTTTGTCCTGTAACCACAGGCCCTGCTAAAAAGTTTGTCCCCATCTTTCTTATAAGCTCCCTTTAAGTATTGAAAAGTCCCAATAAGGTCTCATCAGATCCTTCTCTTCTCCAGGCTGAACAACCCCAACTCTCTCAGCCTTTCCTTGTAACAGAGGTGTTCCATCCCTCTGATCATTTTTGTGGCCCTCCTCTGGACCCGCTCCAACAGGTCCATGTCTTTCCTGTGTTGAGGACCCCAGAGCTGGACACAGTACTCCAGGTGGGGTCTCACCAGAGCAAGTAGAGGGGCAGAATCACCTCCCTTGAACTTCTGGGCACACTTCTTTTGATGCAGCCCAGAATACAGTTGGCTTTCTGGGCTGTGAGTGCACATTGCCAGCACATGCCCATCTTTTCATCCACCAGTACTCCCAAGTCCTCCTCTGCAGGGCTGCTCTCAATCCCTTCATCCCCCAACCTGTATTGATACCAGGGGTTGCCCCGACCCAGGCGCAGGACCTTGCACTTGGCCTTGTCAAACCTCATGAGGTTCACATGGGCCCACTTCTTGACCTTGTCCAGGCCCCTCTGGATGGCGTCCCATCCCTCAGGCATGTCAAGCGTACTGCTCAGCTTGGTGTTGTCAGCAAACTTGCTGAGGCTGCACTCAATCCCACAGTCTATGTCATTGATGAACATATTAAACAGTACTGGTCCCAGTATGGACCCCTGAGGGACACCACTTGTCACTGATCTCCATCTGGACATTGAGCTGTTGACCACTACCCTCTGGATGCGACCATCCAACCAATTCCTCATCCACCAAGGAGTCCACCCATCAAATCCATATCTCTCCAATTTAGAGAGAAGGATGTTGTGGGGGACCCTGTCAAAGGCCTTACAGAAGTCCAGAGAGATGACATCTGTATCTCTTCCCTTGTCCATTGATGTAGTCACTCGATCGTAGAAGGCCACTAGGTTGGCTGGGCAGGACCTGCCCTTGGTGAAGCCGTGCTGGCTGTCCTGAACCACCTCCCTCTCCTCCATGTGCCTTAGCATAGCTTCTCAAGAGGATGTGTTCCATGATCTTCCCAGGCACAGAGGTGAGGCTGATGATAGGTTGGTAGTTCCCAAGTCCTTCTTTCTACCCTTTTTAAAAATGGGTGCAATGTTTCCCTTTTTCCAGTCACCGGGGACTTCACCTGACTGTCATGACTTCTTTTCAAATATCACGGAGAGTGGCTTGGCAACTACCTCAGCCAATTCCCTCAGGACTCTGGGATGCGTCTCGTCAGGTCCCATAGACATGTACATTCAGGTTCCTCAGGTGGTCATGAACCTGATCTTCTCTTACAGTGGGAGGGACTTTGCTCCCC
>NW_010973187.1:6189146-6383596 GCF_000737465.1 Haliaeetus leucocephalus
ATTACCTGGCTTAAGAAGTTATTCTCAATGCCCTCCAGGAGTCTCCTGGGTTGCCTACGGCTCGCTGCGCTACTTTTCCAGCAGACGTCAGGGTGGTTGAAGTCCCCCGGCAGGACGAGAGCCTGTGAGCGCGATGCCTCCTGTAGCTGGAGTGAGAAGCCTTCGTCAATAGGCTCCCCTTGATCGGGCGGCCTGTAGTAAACACCATCCACAAGGTTCCCTTCTTTGCCTTGGTCTCTAATTCTTACCCATAAGCTTTCAACCTGCTCGTGGCTATTCTCCTTATGGGATAGATCCTCTACTTCTGCACATCTGCTCGGGTGCTGGAGCTCGCATGAAACCTAACCCAGTTGAAAACTTCTTGTCCATTTCATTCATGTCTGCATATCAAGAAATTATCTTTGTTTATCAACACAATGCATATATCTAACCAAATTACTTAACTTTTTTCCTGAATGCCATCTTCAGTTTTGTTTCCCAAATATGTAGAGGGCACCATCAACCAGATAGGATGGATTCAGATTATTTGATGTCTGGGGCTGTCAATTAAAAATAATAAGCTAATAGTAATGTCATCCTTAAAAGCTAGGGTTCTTCCCCAAAAGATTTTATCTAAAACTATCCCAAACTGAGATCATTATTTCTATCTGTGCTGTGATGTGTCACATAAAATTTCCAGAAACCTGAACATGAATGTAGAGGATTTAGAAACAATTGCACAAAAAAGCATCATCTATCTCAGCTGCCATATTGCTGCTGCTCTGCTGCCGCTTATTGGGATTCAGCTGGGATTATCTGTCTCCCAGTCTTTTACTTAACTTTAATGGCAACAGGAGAGTTACAGTAGGTTGGACTAGATGACCTCTGAAGGTTTCTACCAACCCAAACTATGATTTTGTGATTCAGATGGGGATGCTGGTCAGCACTGGCCGATACCCAAACCCAGCCGCAGAGCAGGCAAGCTCCCCGTGCGGGTGGCCAGGGCTGTGCAGCAGGAAGGAGCTGTTGTTTCTTGCTCATTTTGCAAGCTGTTGTTCTGCTTAAAATGTGAGGCTGAAAAGAGAGAGATTGGGAAAGCAAAGGTCTGGTTGGAAAGTTTCAAGTGCCTTCGTGTTCTTGTTGCTTATGAAGGAATAAGCTTGCCCTTGTCAAGCAAGTGACCTGGAGATTTATGTTTGCACCATCAGGACTGCCTGTCACCAGTCCAGGTGTAAGTGTTATTTCTTAAATGAAAGCAAAAGCCTGTCCTCTTGCAGGGAGGGTCGGCAGTCCCTTCTGCCTCCCGCAGTGGGACTAAATCCACCCATAAGTTGGGCAAGGCTGTGCTGGGTTTGGGGAGGTAAGGTCTGCAGGCTCTGGCCAAGGGCTGCAGGGTGAAAAGGACCTCACTGAAAACTGGTCTGCCAAAATCTGGCTCTGATAAAACAGCCCAACCCATCCTGTAAAGACTTTTACTGAAAAATCTTGAAGCAATCACTGAGGAAATGACAGGAACTCAGGCCTCCCTTCCCACCCAGGCAAGGCACTCCCCAGCTCTTTTTCCCTCCAGCCCGCTCGACGTGCTGGTGTCCCAGGGGAAGGGCCAGGGCTCGAGCTGCGGCAGGCTGAGGCGGGAGGGAGGAGGGATTGCAGCAATGTGCTCGACGCTGCGCTCCACTCCTCGTAGGAGTATGGAAATGTAGGGTCAAGTTCAGAGATTGCGGCAGAGGAGAGAGAAGAACAGAGCAATTCCTCTGGCCTCAGTGACATGTCACTTATTTATACCAGCTGCCAACCTTATCTCGAGTCTTGAGAGACTTTAGTGTGGCTTTCCTTGTTTGCATATAAGAAGGCATTCAATTAACAGAAGCGCCACATGCTGAAATGCCTGCTTTATGAGGGGGCAGGACTGAACAGGTTAAAAATATATAGGACTTTGGATTATATTACTTCCTATGAAACAGTTTCCAGCTCTGCTGTCCCAGACCATATATCTCATCCCTTATCGATGGATTACATATAAAGAAACCACCCTCACTGTTTTTATCAAGAAGGTGAGGCTGTTGTGTTTGATTTTTTTTTACCCTGTGGTTTGTAACATGTCAGTTCCTGGTGAGACATAGTCTGAACCCGGCATTGGGTTGGTACCTTTGTAAATTGCTAAACATCACAAGAGAGTAGTAAGGAATATGCTGCACATGCTCCACCTGCCTTCCATCCTGTCCGCCTTCCTTGGATGACTGCAAACATTACTTTGTGTGCCACGTTCCTCTGTTACAGGCTTTTTCTTCAATGCTGTTTTTTTCTGGTGTGCGCTAATGTACTCCTGTCCTGTGGCAGCTGCAGAGGAGCAACGTGTCAGCAGGCTGCAGTGTGCCTTCCGCGTGCACACAGAGTGGTCATCAGTCTGCAAGCACAGTCCTGGGCTGGGGAAGTGATGCACTCGGGAGCTGTTTTCCTAACTCCCTTAGATTCACCTGAAAAAAACCCCCAACTTTTAATTTGTGGAATTGTACAGACGGGTGACAGCAGGACACAAGCAGGAAACCTGAGAAAACAAGGTGTTCTCAGCAGAGATGTTGCAAGATTTGGTGGCCAGTGGGTTCCCCCCTCCTCCAGGCTTCCTTCTGGACGTTGCCACCACCAGCACCTCCCACTTGGTTGGCTTCACAGACGGTCCCCCCTCGTCCTGGGTGGTGGCAGCAGCCAGCAGGATGTTTCCTGTACTTTGCACAGCTCTGAGATTCGTAAAGCTGCTCCACACTCCAGAGAAAGCGTGTGAAGCCTGTTCAGCCTGTAGGGAGAGGCTGACGTTGCCCCAGGGTAGGGAAGGGACGTAGAAACCACCAAGTGATCTGGCCAGCCGTGGGAAGAGTCACAGAAAGAAAGAAGCGAGCAGGCTTCACCCTGGTCTTTGGGCATCTGTAGTCGCTCTGAGGCTGTAAACCACTTGTGGCAGGAACTGTCATCTCCTATGAGGCACAGTGGGTGGTGTAGGCCACATAAAATATGTATAAATCCCAGCCCAGTCCAGACTGTAGAACTGGTTTAAAGTGAAAACAGATTGGGGCACTTCTGGGGCTGCGGGCAGACATCAGCTCCGGGACGTCGCAGCTCCCTCCGGGCCTCTGTCGGCGGGTCGTCCTGGCTGCCTCGACAGAGCCTGCCGCCTCCTCCCGCCCCGTGACGCAGCTCCCCGTTTTCGTTCGTTCCGTGGCCAGCCGGGGAAGAGCCAGCAGCGGCAGCAGCCGGGTGGGAGTGTGGTGACCTCCAGCAGGGCAGCGGCAGCTGGGGCGGGAATGGAAACCTCCGGCTGGCACCGCTCCCCGCGGAGTGCCGCCCCGTCTGCCGCGGTCGCGGTCGGTGCCCGACGAAGACGTGACCCCTTCCTTCTCAGCTGTTCGTCGTGGCTGCGATGCCAGGGATGCTCTCAGAACTGCTGTCAGGTCAGGGCAGGCACTGTGGGGACTCGCTAATCCCCTCCAGGAAAGTTCCTGCAGCTTATTTCAAAGACCCAGTTTAAACTGGTTAATCCAAGCAGGTCGGTCTGTCTGGTGGGTCCGGCAGCGCTGGCACAGGCGCTGCCGCGGGTGAAGGTCGGCCGTCGCTCCAGGGTGGTGACGAAGGGCGGCTGGTTCTGCCGCTCCCCTGCCAGACCTCTGCCTGCAGACCTGGAAGCCTTTTGTCCAAACCCTGCGCAGTTCTGGGCCATTTCCCATGCAGTTTTTAGTGCTTTTTGTCCTTCCTTAGTTAAAAACAGGACTTCTGTTGTTTCCCTGGTGAGACTAGTAAAAGCTAGGAGGATATTCATCTTAAACTTCCCCTTTATATCTAATTATACACCTGGGAAACAAAGTAATTTTTCCTAGAGAAGCAGATGGGGTGAAAATGTGGCTGTTTCCAAATTCCGCAGTACAACTAACAGATGCCATTTTAACCGTGACCTGTGTTTGGCTGTAGCCCGGTTTATCTCGCTCGGGAGAAATTTCAGGAAGTCGTGCAGAGCAAAAGGGTGCAGCTTGGCTTTTCATTGTTTTCATTGCTCCTATGCTTATACGACACAGGAAAACAAGGCGAAAATATCCTTTTGCTGGGACTCACTCCCATGTTTCTCATGAATCTGCAGTTCAGCCAAGCATCTATAAAATGGAAACTGAAGGAGCGCAGACCGCATCGAGGGAAAGATGGTGCTCGGTGCGGTGCACGTATTTCACACTTGGCCAGAGTTTGTTTGCTCCTCCTGACTCAGTAGCATTTAAGTAATCTTCCTAGCATCTATACATAAATAACTTCCCATGGCAAACAACATCAACCTTGAACCTTCAACTCTTTCTTTTCTCGGGAAGATTCAGCTTAAACTAGGTTTATTTTCATATAAACCTAATTAAACTTGGAAATACTTTTTTTCAGTTATATAATGTTAATTATCCTACATTCACATAACACGTTTTATGTTGGCTGAAAGCCAGACCAGTTTGTGAGCTGTTTGGAGAGCACTGGTAAAAGAACTCCGACTAGTCCCGATCCTTTGGTTAAAGTTGCTTTTCCCCAGCTGTGACTCCCCTCCTCCCTCCTAACTCCTCTGCCGTCATTAATGCTCTCAGAGGAGTCATTAGCCCAACCCCCTCGGGCCAAGTCCTGGGTTTATACTCATCTTAATTGCCAGTTTCTGACAATCACCGGACTTTTTCTGCGAGCCCCAGGATGGGCTTGGCAACCCCTGGCAGCAAGGTGGAGGGAAGAGCTAGGGGCAAGTCTTCCTTGAACTACAGCAGGAAGGTTTGCTAAAGCCTGTCTGGCAGGGCTGTCGGGGTTTTACATGCGGTGATACACAGTCTCTGTACACATACCATTTTACTCAGAAATGCCTCAATCGAGGCCAAATGTTGCTTTGCTGAAGACAGGCAGATCTTGATTCGAAACTTGAAATGGAGGCAGCTCGCCATGTACTAACAATGGATGACCCTCCTACTTACACATTTTTGTCATATTTCTCTATCTGAATAGCTTCAACTTCCAAGTGTATGGAAGGCTTTGTTGTCAGATTAAAAGC
The DNA here is from genome assembly GCF_000737465.1 of Haliaeetus leucocephalus. Lineage (NCBI taxonomy): Eukaryota > Metazoa > Chordata > Aves > Accipitriformes > Accipitridae > Haliaeetus > Haliaeetus leucocephalus. The sequence goes on from NW_010973187.1 coordinate 6,194,179, forward strand.
CTTTGTAGTCAAAGTCATCTCCCTTCCCTTCCACTGGTAGCATTTACAGCTGACTCATCTGCATCTGACTCACCTTATGCAACAGTGCATTGCTTTCAGGACAGTCCTGAGTATAGAGTCAGGTAAAGGTAGGAGATTTGGGAAGCTGCAGGCAGAAGTATGGATGCAGGTGGTGTTGTCCTAGGTGGAACTGCCCTTCCCATAGATAAATGAGCGATCCTGCCGTGCCTAGGGAGCATTAGCCACATCCAGCATGTCCCGTGTAGGTGGCCAGAGTTGTCCAGTGCAGTCTCTGCAGATTAGGTAGGCTGAGCAGTCACAGAGAGATGGATTTCACAGCATGTGTCCTTCAAGTCTGATACACCTGGGGTGCTTTGGACCTACTGTGCCAGCGCTGGGTGGGTTGTTCAGATTATGCACAGTAAGTAAGTGTCATCATGTGATCAGAATGCACCAGATTTACTCTGCACACACAGTCATGGTGTAGGTTTCTTGAACAAAATACGTCAATCTACTGCGGGCTTGCCTTTCGGTCCCCATGTTGGTGCTTCCCAATGCATTTTGGCACTGGTAATCATGTGGCCACAGGGTGGGTTGAACCAGCTCAGTGGTGCAGCTGACCAGGCAGACACACAGGCACTAGGACTGACACAGGAGAGGTGATGGGAGCAGGCAGGGGAGGGCAAGGCTGCTCCTCTTGATGGTAGCACATGCTTAGATTGACATAAGCCAGCCATGACACCGACCTGTAGTGATTGATCTGGGATTTTGGCACATTGGACAGCCCAGGCAAAATTATGGCTGGGCCTCATGCTTTGATGAAGCTGCTGAAGACCTGAGGGCAGTGGACAAATGCCTCTGCTTCTGTCTGGTAAAGAGGACATAACTGGGATATTGGGGCAACTGGTAGTTCTGATGGACCTGTCCTGGCCACAGGGTGGACTAATCCCTGCATACCACAAGAAAGAACCAGGACAACCAAGACCACATGGCTGGGCATATGTGGAGTCAGAAATTGCACCTGGTTTGAGTGATGCATCTGCTTATCTTCTCCTAGTTAAAATTACTGGCCAGTCCCAAGAAAAGGATCATATTGACCTTTCACAGCTGTAGCATGCTAAACAAATATTTTTTTCTAGCAACATGTCTGCTCCTTAACTCAGGCAGTGAAGTCCTGGGTCTTGGTGCTCAAGCACTATTGATTATTTGTCCCTTCCTTCTGTGATGACCCCCAAATCTTTACAAAACTGTAGCAGATCTGTGTCTTTGACTGGGCCTTCACTTGACATTGACTGGTTTTGAGGGTTGGGAGGTATCATTGGGCTTCTCATTTAGCTACCACAATCTGCAAACAATTAATCTTGGTCTGGACTGTACAGGGCTCTGGTCTACTCTGTCTTTGTAAATACTTCTCCTCCCTTGACCTTTTGGAATGATATTCAGTCTGTAAAATTTCCCTGTGCTTCCTGTTGTATTCAATAAAATCCTTTGCTTAAAAAGTCTCTTGTTGATACTAACCATCTGGCATCTGGGGGAGAGGAGGAGGCAAAGGAAAGACAACAAATTAAGTGCTGGATTGTGGGTCAAAAGCCTCATCTGTAAAATCCTAACATAAAAACGTGCTGAAAAAGGAGGGAACAGGCGTAAGAACTTGGAAACCTTCTGCTTCAGGCTGCTGTTTCCTGGCGCAGTGCCCGGCAGGCACTGCATCAGGCAGCTCAGGCCAGGAGCTTGTTTTCACTGCTGTGTGCTACTTCATTTTCTGGCCTGGGACGACATCTGGCTGGCATGTTCTTTTCCACACCCCAGGAAAAGTGGTCTTTTTAGCCGGTTACTGCAGTCCTTGGCATTAAAATATAGTCAGTCAGACTACAAAGTAGCGTAAGATTGGCTTAAAAATAATGATATTTAAGTACAATTGAGCTTTGAGTTCTTTTTGTTTGCCTTCTGTCTTAGAAACCTTTAGAATACGTGATATGCATATTTTCCTGCTTTTCATCATGACCGTGAGTGCTCAGAAGTCACTTTAAAAATGGAAAAAAACCCCAACAAAACCAACAAAACAAACATAATACATCCTTACCTTTTTTATTGAGAAGTCCAGAATAAATTACTTGGGCTTTCAGAATAACACCAGTTATCAGAAACTCTCAATTAAAAAAATAAGATAATTGGCAATATGCTTGCTGAGAAAGTAGAAGGGGGATAGTGGGACAACAAGATCGGAGAAACAGGAAAGAAGACTTACCACCTTCAGGAGATTGCTTAAGTCCAGCAAGAAACAGAGGCTATGATGATATAACACCTACGTAGTTGTCTCCAGACTTTGAGTACTCTCCTTGTGTCTGGAAAGATTTCCTCCACCAGCAGAGAAGAGGTCCTAGATGAACAGAATTCATGGTCTGGAAGCAGACACCACTGACTGTTACACTGATCTTCTACACCACCAAACCAGAGTGTGTGCTCCTACATCCACCAAGTTGCACTGAAGCACAAGGAACTTGTACTTGGCTTCTTTCACATCATTCTGGATTTCAACAGCAGCTTTGCATAACAATGTGTTTCAGTTTTTATTGATAACCTGTTGCAAATCTTCCAATCTAACCCTGCAAAACAGAACAGTTTTCACAAAACCTGGCATTTTTACACAACATGAAACTGAGGTACTGCATGCTGGCAGAGATGTTTCATTTACTGCCTGGGCTGCAGGCACGGGTCTGGTAGCTGCATATTAGTTCAACCTGACTTTTCCTGGCTGGGGAATTCTGCAGAAAGCACAGCTACAAGTGTGAGGGCAACAGACCAATAATTTCTCTTTTGGTCTATATACATTTATTACTTCTCAACACAGTAATAAAGCTTTCTGGGTTTAGCTCTTACAGGTAGGATGGACAAGCTTATGTGAAATACGTTCCTTCCAGCTACAGCAAGAATACAATTCTGTACCAATGACAAGTTAGCACTATAAATATATTAAAATCTGACCTCTGTGCACATGCCTAAGAGTTGAAAACGTACTGTAAGAAGATTGGAATGGTTTCCCTTGAGAGTGGATCCACACACATGGCAGCTGCTCTGATATCATGTATCAGTGTCTCCTGGTTGATATTTACTTAATTATTGACTCATTTACGAGGCTAACTAAGCATTGCAGCAGGTTGCCCAGAAACACCGTGTACTCTTCATCACTGATGTTTGTAAAACCAGACTGCATAAAGCCCTGACCCCAAGGAGCAAGAGGTTAGACTAGAGGCCTCCCAAGGCCCCTCCAACATGAGTGTTCCTGCAACGCTGTGACTCCAGACCTCTCAGGCACGGATCTCAGGTTTTGAGATTTTCCCCTGCATTTTCCAGTGTGTAAAAGTTTAGCCCAGCCTCTTCATAACCTCCATAATTCTTGTAAAAAGGAAAAAACCCATGCCACCGAAAAGCAGTAAAACATGCTGTGTTTGTAAGATTTTCATGGATGCTGAGTACAGATATTATTAATATTTTCCTCTTCTACTTTGGAGGAGCCTGTAAGGGTAGAGAAGCAGCAAAAAGGGGAAGAAATACAAGCACATATTTTATTTGGTAAGGTGACAGCTGGAGGTGTGGCCTCCCTGTCAGAACAGAAGCACAGTCCAACGACGATTGATGGGCAAACCAGAATATTGCCTGGCACAGTAGTTCCTCAGAGCCCAACACGAAGCAGTGACTCACATCCTGCAAAAGCAGCAGGCAGAGTCATGCAGTTGGTTTAAATACATGCAATGTCATTTTATTTTAAACTCATTTTGGAGGCCCATTATCTAAGGCCTCTGAGACGACTATCAGGTGCCTCGGTATGAAATGCATGGGACATACGTGTGTGGTGATACTCTTCTTATCGTTTCAGGAGCTTCTCTGCTACAAACCCTGTCCAAACTCCCGTGTTGGCTTTGGACTTTTCCCAGTTCACTTCTCTGGGCTTTGCCACATCCCCAGCCTTTTCTTTCCTCGGGTGGTGCCTGAGCGGGATGGCTCTGCCGCCAGGTCCTGTTCTCCAGACACTCCCTGGGAGTTACCAGGGAGCGGTAGGGGCCTGGGGACATCCCTTTGGGACTGTGGGAAGGCTGCACAGCCTCACAAGGGAGGAAGGGCACGTTGCTACTGGTATGCTTGCCGCAGCCTGGTGGTCTTGCTGTACCCTCACAGCACACTTTTGCTCATGGTTAATGGCTTCTAGAGTCTCTGCTTTCTTCCTCTGGGATGAGGGGCTTTCACTGCTCCCAGCCTTCAGCCTGGTAATCCATAATCTAATCAAATTTTAGTATGCTCAGAGCAAATGCTATCTAGGATGGCCTAAATGTGATGTCCTGTTCCTTTAGGGACCATCAATTTTCCATGTTCTGTCACCTTTGAAGATGCTTATGAGTGTCCTATTGCATGACAATAGCTCATCAGCGCTATGTTTAGTATTGTCTCAGGGTCATTATTTCAGCAGCCCCATTAGCCTCTGGTCTTTCAACAAAAGCAATTTGGAGGAATGCTGGCCGGTTATGGTTATCTTCTGGTACAGGGGTTGGACTTAAGCTACCTAACTTTTTTTTTTTTTCCTACTTCTGCTTTTACATCCCTCAATTTCATGCTCCCAAACACCACTCAGAGCCTTGATAACAGCCCTCCTGCCCACCTTATGCTGGAGGTGAGAGTGGGTCTGAAAGGCTATGGGATTTAGGAAGGACTCTCTAGCATGGCAATAGCGGACTCTCTTCTTCAGGGCTCTCATTCAGCTCTCCCGGTCCAGATTCCTCTGCTATGTCTCTCCATAATTCACATTGCCCTGTGGGTGGGCTCAGCCCCTGAGCTATTTCTGTAGCTTTAGTGTCCTGCCTATTTCTCAGAGGTGGTCTTCACCCTGCTCAGTCATCAAGTTCCTTCAGGAGTGGGGCCCTAAGGCCAAATTATTCTGCTCTGCAGGATTTAGATTCTCAGATATGATGGACAGATTATTTGTTTCTTCTTAGCTAGCCATCATGAAAGCATCCCCCAGCCTCTTCAGGTGATGGAGAGTCCTCCAATCAGTTACTTCATGTTAAGCTGTGTGATTCATGTAGACCATCCCTTTCCCCCGAACCAGCAGCTTTAAGCATCATGTTTTCTGGGTAAGGGATTCAATGGATTGGACAGAACATCTGAGTAGGGAAAAACTGAGGGAAAGGGAGGACTAGGGTAGAAAACAGTGAGAATTAACAATTCTTGGGAAAGGGGGTATAGGAATGCACTGAGTCCCAAAAGGCATGTTTCTGGAACAATGATTTTCAGTCTGAGGATGCACAGATGGCTTTTAGGAGATCACTTGTTAAAAACAAGTTCTTATATTCTATAGGGTCATGTGTGTATACGAAATCTAGAAAGGGATGTGGAAAATTTGCAGGGATCCACAAACTGGAAAAAGTAGAAGACTGCTAAATATTTTCTAATAAAGAGATGTGATTACAGCGAATTGAGAGAGTAGCCATGTATACCATCACTGAAAGCCTGAAGTGAAGTCACATGCTAAGAGGGAAGACAATGTCATCATCACCCACTTGTTCCTTGAGAGGGTAAATAGGGGGTTAATGTCTGCCCTTTCTGGGAAATGCAGAAACCTGTCCCTGGGAAATGCTGGGCTGCACAGCTCTGGCAAATGCTTTAAAAATGTCAGGCAAAGTTCTCACCCACATTTACAGAGATGAAGCTCGTTCTCTTCAGTCTTCAGAAATTCAAATAAAAACATACAAGTTCTCAAACTTGATAGCTGTCCAGTGTGAGTTAATACACTGACAGTTTCGCCTCTTGATTTTTGCCCTGCTTCTGGGAGGCACAGCAGGTTACATGTGCACTGGTTTTGTTACCTTGATCTCTATGAATACAAACGCAAAGCTGGCTTTAAATAATTCCCAAGTAAGAACCCCCCCAAAGAGGCCGCCCATTAGATGGCAGCACAAATATGTTCAATATCCATTACTGCCAGCTGCTGCTCCAGGAAAGCCCCTCCGTTGCTGCTGGCACCCCCAAGGTATCTTGTGTCTGAAGAATTTTCACATTACTTAATGCAAAATTAATTAAAATCTGTAAATGAGGAATTTCATATTATATTACAGCAGATAAAATTAAAAAAACTCCACAGTGGTAGCATGTATTAAGCTGGAAGCTCTTTCAGAATTTCTGAATGATTTTATTCCTTATCACTCCAACTAATTTCATTTTATTAATGGAAAAAAAAAATTGAAACAAATGGAGAGGAGAACTTTTTCAAACTTAAATGTCTCCCACCTAGCTCATTACTAATTTTGCATTGTGCTGGCATAAAGTCAGATAAAAGAGAATCAAGGTGCTAATTGCATACCTGTAAACCTGACATTTGTGCTGATATCCCAGTGCTTCGCCCAGTATTTTGCAAGAAGGCCGTGTTTGAGAAACATCAAAGGAATGAGGTGCCAGGTCTTTTGTATGGCAGAGCAAAACTCCTACCTTTCTGTACTAAGACCCAATGGGGAAATCCTGAGTCTGTGCAACTGGTAATGTAACTGACATTCTAGAGCATCTTCTGTGGTTAAACTGTGGAAATATTTTTTTAAAATATGTGGTAATCATATAAAAAAGACATCAGTCTAGCATATAGGATTTTGACAATCTTTATTTCAGTTTTTTCCCTAAGAAATAGCAAGGTAATAGATTAATAATTATTATTAACAATTATTAATACATAAATCATTTTCCTTATTAATAATTCTTGCAGCTATATTAGGCTAATATAAAGCTAACTTGCACTTGACAAAATCAGGAGTAATAATCCGTATTGTTATGCTAATTTAAAACCAGTTTGTGGAGGTAAATTCAGCCCCAGCTCCTAGCTTTGTGGAGTATCTTTCCTTCCAGGCTGTTTTCCCAGGTGACTGAGCTGATGTTCAGACTTGGAGGCCGGTCTCACATGAGTAGTCTGAGGAAGTGTTTTGCAGCAACTTTTGGAACCACTCCAAAAGGAGAGGAGCTTTTTAGTGTCTTGTAGGCAATTAGGGGCCACAACTCCTCTTGGGAGCTGATGAGCACAGCGTGCCTCCTTATACTTTATTCCCCAGAAATTTGTCTCTTGCACAGGCAATACTTCCCTCGTCACCTTGTGAAATGAAAAGCTATGGGACTGCCCACAGTGGTGTTACGAGACTATCTGGAAGAAGGGTAGGATATATCAGTTTACTTTTTAAAATGCAAAAGGCATTTCAGAAGGCAGTATGAAGTAATGCTAAGCAAAAATTTAAGAGACAGATGGGTAATAGAAAGCGTCATGGCAGTATCTGATCACTGCAAGCCTTGGCTTTGTGTATTTGGCAGCACAGGACTAACGTTTGATATAGAGGGAAGAGCATGAATTTTTGAACTACATGTTCTACTTTCTGCAGAATTTTGGGTCTTCTGTGAAAGTCTCCTCAAAATATTAATCTGTGAGGATCACAGATCAAGGTGGAGTGGCTGCAGGTATGGCTAATGCGTGCAGGTACTGCCAGCTACTCCAACAGCAGGCAAAGCCATTCCCTTCTGCGCAGAGCTCCTTGGAAAGGAGAAATGTGTAAGTCTCTAGACTTTAGCACATGGGAAAAAACCCTGTTGCTTTCTGGCACTACTTCAGAAAGTACTCCGCATATGGCTGGCTTTTCAATGTATGAACTAGTCAGGACAAATCTGTTTTGTTTTGTTTTGTTTTGTTTTTTTAATTTTTTTTTTTATTTTAAATTTTCTAATTCTTATTCCATTTCAAATCCTCAGAGAATCAGGTGAAACTACTAAAACTTTTAAATGTTTGAAGGACATCAGTCTAGCAGAGTGAAAATGGACAGAAAGCTGCTGGGCCCAGCATTACATTTTCGTGCCTAGAACAGGGGAAGCTGGATGGTGTGAGGGAAGCTGATCTGTTACTCCAGTTGAAATACAGCAGACCCCAGGAGTTTGAGAATAATTAGACCCCGGTCACAATCGCTTCTAGATCATCTCCAAATGCAGATAGCACTGCATCAGGATCATGGAGGCAAATACAGCATCTATTTGACAAGAAAGTACTTACCTCTTGTTGGTGTGAGCTCTGGGATGATGTACATCTCTGACAGCCCCTGACAGCTCCTGTGTAATTGCATGCAGTGACATTTGGGGGAATCAATTTCTAAGCTTTGCTGTGTCCTCCAAATCATTTCTTTGAGATTTCCAATCTATTTAGGAATAACTGAAATGCATTGCCTATAAAAATGAACAGGATTTCAGCATCCTGCAAACCTGGCAGTTGTCTATGTAACTATAATTAACTCCTAAATCATTTACACTCTCCTTTCTCTTACTATAAACTAAGTTTTATACCAAAGTAATCAGGAACTTTATATTGTTGCCCATATATATATATAGTCAGGTACCAGAGGGTGAAGATAACTTACCAACAAGGTTCTTATACTGTGAATTTGACCCATGCATACAAATAAATCCCTGCACTCATTAAGGGATCAGATTTTGCTTGGATTTTACATACCTTAGGGATCTGTGTAGGTACAGGTGTGTAGGAGGTGGCCAGGCTTGTGTTTAGGAGGACAGTAATCCCAACAACAGCAGCCGTTACCACAGATGAGCTGGAGAAAAGCACTATCACACTTTATTTTAGTATGCTACAAAATTCATTGTTGAACTTTATTAGGTACTTTAATACCAAGCATACTTTAAAGTAACAAAAATTATTGTTATTACTTTTTACAGAAAATCAGGTATTTCAACAGTTTTCTTTACAGTTTGTTGACTAAAAAAAAAAATTACAGTTGACAAGTTACAGTGGAGTGGGATGGGAAAGTGGTAACATTTAAAAAGATAAAACATACTATTCATACTGAGTCAACATTTAGTGATGTACATCCTGGTATGTCTCTCCTTCTGACTATGTACAAATGGTACATATTCACTGAGCTGCCCTGGCAGGGTTGCGAGGTCTTGTGATGATACTTCCTTTGCAACGTTTATGTATATTTAGAAAGGGCTTTTACATTACACAGTCACCATGATGCAAAACTTAGTAGTCCGTAACAAAATAATGTAATACAGAGGAACCCTGTTTCAGTGATTTCTGTCACAGCCAAAGTGCCATAACTGCAATAATGTGGGATAGAGGTAAACCTAAGGAGCAAACGAAGATGGTGATACGATAGCACATCCAGATAGCAAACCCCTTCATGGCTTTTGAGGTGAGAATGTGGCTGTGAGCCAATAACAGCAATGAATGAGGACGGGCTTCACCGAGACACCATTTAACAGGGACTCCTGAATGCATCCAGCCCTTAAGGATGCGCATTTTCCAGCTGACACTGGTTGGACTAATCACAGATTTAAAAACCTGTCTGAAGTGGGACCTTAATGAGTTTATGTAGCATCATGTGTAAACTACTCGATTTTTACCTTCCATCCCCTTCAGGTCAGTAGCAGGTACTGGGAATACGTTTATGGTGGTTGATTGATTTGAATGGGGTTTTTGACCAGCGCTAACGCTGGTCCTGTAGAAATCAGGGAGTCTCCTACACACAGTTGCAAGGGCAGATTTGGATTAAAACAACATGTTTTCTAAAAAAATGCTGCCCAGATTCACATATAAATTTACTTGGCAGACATCCACGTCCGCGTTCAGTCTCTAAGACAAGCAGCACCACACTCGTACCTTGGTAGTTAGATAGAAGTGTTACCCAATTCCCTGTATTTATTTATTGACAGTTTGCTTAAATATAATTTTTTGTTCAAAAGTAAAATAAATTTTCTGAGATTTATGCACTAAATTCTGGAATAACTTGTGTTGTGCAGCCAGTAGTTAAAAACCAGTTTTAACTCGTGTTTTACTCATGTCTTCAGTGTATTGTGTTATTTGGGATCAGCATTAGCAATGAATTATTATTTTAGCTGCTTCCCCTGAAAGCCAAAGAATGACACAACAGGCTTAAAAAAATCTGAAGAAATTAGCGTTGCAGTGTTGATTCTGGGCTGGATTCAGCTGCGACACGCAGGAGAGGGTGGAAGAAGTGTGGGGAGCAGCGTGCTCCTGCTCGGTCCTGAGCCGGGAGGAGACACGTGCCGTGCTGGGAGGTACCGGCGAGGAGCAGAGGAGATGGGGGTCCCTGCTTCCCTCCATTGCTCTGTGCCTGGCGCTTTGCATCCAGGCCTTTTGCTATGAGGTCTTTCTTGATACCCTGTGCCCACCCCTGTTTTACTGCTCAGTGGCTTCTGGAAATGAGGATGCCCTTTGGGGAGTGACCTGCCGAGCCCCTGCGGAGGGAAGCACCAGCCCCATCAGTGCCCCGGGGCTCCGCGCACCCAGCCCTCACATAGCTATTTGCAACGTGTATTTGCTTACTAGTCTCTTATGTATTGAGTTTAAGGCCAGAAGGGATCGTTAGATCACCTCGCCTGATTGGCTTTAGCATGGGCCAGAGAGTATCACTCAGCAGTTATGTGGCAGGACAAGGAAAAGAATAGAAATGCCCTTGCAGTGAGCAGCTGTATGTTACATTTAAGGGGTAAATTACATTCTCCTATTAAAAAAGAATGTGTTTTTATTTTGTTGCTTCAAATACAAACAATTCTATATGTCTTGGGAAATTATAGTATTATGATATTCAGTCAGACGTACCTTATAGTATATATGCTTCATAGAACTAGAATATAGGTCAGAAATAATTTTTCAGTCTTAAATTTGTTACAGACATAGATTAATTGGAACACATATGCAGTAAAAATTGAGAAGCTTTACAGTTTTAGTCAACTTATTATACAGTGAAGTAAATGAAGTGCAGCAATGTAGCAGTAAAAGTTATGCTTTTTCCACTAGGTGATGGAAACATTCAGAGAGTCTATTTATAAATGCTAATTTAAGAGAGATGTCCTATCAGCTTCTTGGCTACTGGGATAGGAATAGTCTGGACTTAACTGCCTCTCTACTGTGAAAGGTTTTAAAGCTTTTTGCTTTCCATCCGAATAAAAAAAATGACATTTACAAACCTCTTCAATGCATATATATTACATATGTTTATCTAGCAACAACTACACCCCTTTTAGTTTATTCCCCAAATGTGACTTTTCATGCATGTCTTCTGGATGCTGTATTCAGCAACAGTTTCTAATGAGCTGGTGTGTAATCCATGATTGCATTTCTCTTCTGAAAATCACTTCCACGTCTGGCTGATCTATGTTTAGAAGGTAGCGCTTACCCATCAGGCATTTTTGCACTCGTCAGCGTTCTTCTCTGTCGTAGGCCCTTTCCCAAGCTTCTTCCCATTTTAATGTTGATGTACAAAAGCTGTTATTCGTTTTGTTTTGTGCTCATTCTAGTGAGGATTGGCTTAGTAGGACTGTGCAAAACAGAGAGAAGAGAGAAGCTGGTTTACTGCCAGCAAACATAAAGATGTTCACGCTGTGCTTGGCTCAAGGCAAGCCTTTGATCAATATTCTAATACACTTCATTATTTGCATTTCCATTTATCATGAAAAATGACAAGTTTAATCTTCAGATATGACAATGATTTGTAATCTGGAATTCTTAAAAATCAGTTTTCATCAGCTAATCGACACGGGAAGACAAAATAGTGAGATTGTTTCATCAGAAGTTCGAACAATATGAAAATAAAGATACAACATGTATGGGGCAAGAATGACATTTTCTAGATGAATGTCATGAATTGAGTTAAAATCCTGACATTTATGTTCTGTATCAATAATTTCTTTCACTCCCCTGAGCACACAATCCACATTCGTAAACAAGATAAAATAATACCTCGTGTTAAATTTCGAAGGAGCAGACCCCAGTGAGGACAGAGGTGTTTTCAACCCGAACTCTCTCTTAAAAACTAATTCTCACCCCTCCAGTTTCCTATACTGTAAACAGAGCTGTATTCGCAGGAGGGTGGACACCGGCTGTGGTGGCACGGCGAGGAGGGGGACGAAGGCTCCCCCCTCCTCGCTGGAGGTGACTGCCCCTGTGTCGGTGCTGGAAGAGGCGGTGTGTGGGAATGGGGGCTTAATGAGAAAGTCTATTTACAAGTACCCACGTACACGCAAATATAAAAACCTGACTGCTCCAGCGTTTGGCATTGAACAGAAGGTTCTTGTACCAAACGAGCTCCGCAAATTCACCGTTAGCTAAACTCTCCTGGAGCACTCAGACCAAACCGTGAAGTCATTTGGCAGGCAGCTTCCCCATTGCCTCCTGTGAAAGGGTCACTGGTCAGAGGTCCTACAAGCCCCCAGCGTAGGGGAGAGGACAGCCACCTTCATTGCAACCCCACTCCCCTCATCGTAACACAGGGGCCTCTGCAGGAGACTGCTGGAATGCAGAACTCGGGGACGGGGTGGGAGGGGAATCACAATTTTTGTGAAAATAAAAGAAAAATAATCAATTTCATTGTGAAATGACAGCGAACTAAGAGTTTCAGAACTAGAAACTCTTAAAAATGTTACCGCAAAAAGACTGAAATATTTCATTTCCCCCACACGTTACATGGAGCAGCCACCTTCTCCCATTCCCACCAATTCCCCACACACCTTGACTCTCGTGGTGACCTTGGCCTGCTGCTAATTCACCCACAGATGCCAGGGAGAGTGACGCCCCAGAGCAGGATGCCCAGACCTGACAGCTCAGCATGGTGGTACCAACCACTGGGGAGCCCGGTGGTGGCTAACCCTTCTGCTGCGGACCCTGGGTGCCTGCTTCCCCCACCAACTTCCAACAAATGGACACTTTTCAAGCAAAGGTTGTTTTGGAAGAAAATTTCTGACTTGTTACAGCCCACGTGTGTTCAGCATGTATCTGTAGTCCAGATAGATATATTTTACAAAGAAGACACTTTTAATTGATGTTGCTGAGACTAGAAAGTAGCAAATAAGCTATGCAAGAAGCATAAGGTGAGCTAAGGAGGGCCCTGCAGAAGACAAATGGATCAGTTTTGCTTTTGTCAGAAAATGAATACGAAATATAGTGTTCACTGTGGTAAAAATGTTTTTTTATGATGCAAGTATGCAATGGGGATGGTAGTTTCCAATTGTAAAAGAAAACTCGCCATTGATAGCTCCATGAGCTTCTTTTCTCTTTTTAAAACATGTAGCAAAAATGAAGGCTAAAGAATGGATGAGAAATGCACATACTTGTGATAAATAAAATCTATTAAAAATGGTCTGAGTTGGGAATTTTGGTGTATTTTATTAATATGGGTACTAAATGTAATTAATATGGCAATTATTAATATAGGTAAGTAGCACTACTAAATAAAGGAAAAGAAAGAAAAAGTGCTTAAGCCACCAATCTGTTTATTTGCTAAGTGAGATATGGGGTTTTGTGAGCCTCTTAAACAATCTGTAGTTGGTGAAATTGAAATCCAGGGAAAGCCGAAGTTGCATGGTGAGGAGCACATGCCCTGATACTCCTAGGAACAATCTAAACTTAATAGAACTGAATGAGCCATTTCTTTCAATTATTTTTAATCATAATTTCATGTACCTGTGTTCAGATCCTTAACTAAGCTTATTGGATTTCTAGCAGTACTCAGTGTTTCAGCTGTAACATACTAAAACCTTTATTAGTTCTTTTGACAAATTTTGCACACAGGTGTTATACACAGGGAAATGAAATTTAATAAATGCCAGAGGTCCCTAGCTGATAAGGCAGAAATAAGTCATTCACATCCAACAGCCGTCAGTCCACTTTGTATCACATCATAGGCTTTTGATGCCTTGAAGTTTCTTTTCTTAGAGCTACTTACAACCCTTTTCTAGTGCTGTTGCCTAGAAATCAGTTAATGAAAGCAGTCTTCGTGAAAGCTGTATTACCCAAACCACGTAGGTGCTCTGCTGTGAAATTCTCTATTTAAAGTACTGAAAGGCTGCTTGTTAGGCTGACATCCTGACAACACGGTTATGATTCATATTTGACCCATTCAATTAGGGGAGTCACTTCTGTTGGCTGCAGAGCTGGGGTACAGTCAACCTGGAGGGATTTACAGCATTTTAGTTTTTATGTACATTTTCAGAGAGAGGCCACTGATATTTCTTTGTTTTGAAGATGAATCATGGGGAGCTTTCCAAGTTGCTCCCTGCCAAGGTATAAAGCACGTACTGAATTTCAGATAGCCCCTTACATGCTGTTACTGGAAAGGCACTCAGATGGATAGGAAATATATAGAGAAAGGCAGACCTTCTAGGTAAGAATATATATTATCTCCAGCAATCTTAACACTTTACACCATTAATTGTCACCAGACATATTTCTACAATTTTCTTTGCCATTTATTTGACCAGCATCTAGAAAATAACACCTTTCCAAGAGTTAATCTTTTTTTGCTGTCTCCAAACACACAGAATTACTGAGCTAAAGAGCAACTGGCATTCATGGTCACACCAAAATTGGTGCTACTCCAAAACCACATCAGCTGGCAGAAGTCCATGGGCTAATGAAGCACCAGAGATTTCTTCCCAGCTCCTCCACAGTATTCCTCCAGCCTAGAGAGCGGCATTATCTCTCTTGAATGCTGGTGCTGTGTTTGGTGTATGGGAGGAGATGAAGGAGGAGAGAGTCATTGCTGCTGAAGATCTGCAGTTGAAAACAGACATGCTGAGGCACCTTGGATAACACCACTGCCCAGGCAGTAGGCCAAAAAAATTTGGACACGTTCAGTTTTAATGAGGTGCTTGGAGTTCTTGCCTTTCTGCTTATGATCTGGGTCAGCTCCCTGTAACCACAGGTAGATGGTTTTGTTGTTTACGTCAGGGTTGGTGCAATGATAAGTGTGTTAAAACTCCACTTGCAGCTACTGCACCCCAAAATTCAAATAGCAGCATGCATTCAGGGCCTGGGCAATATCCAGATGTGTGTAATTAAAAGGCATGAAAGGCAGGTAGATACTGAGATGCACGGGACAGCCAATGTCCCATCTTCTCTTATTTCTTTGAAGACACTCCCTTTAAAACAGGAAACAAAACCTATTTGAGAGGCCTGAGAGAATGATTTTGTTTTTCATGTGATGAGAGAGGAATAATGTGTACTCCCACTTGCCTTTAAGTGTGTATTCCCATTTGCCTGTCCACTGTGGGTACCTTTCCTTTGCCCTGGCCTAATTGGGGGTGCTTATGCATTGCCTGGGGAGCTACCCAGGGCAAATGCTGTGCTCTCAATAAACAGCAAGGCACCAACTCAGGTCCTCTCCGAACTCCTAAGAGTCCTGGTGATCCAAACTGAAGCTCTAGCATGTGTTTTGGAGATGCTGTCCACAGATCATCTTGGAAATAGCCGTGTGGCCAGGGGGTGAACGAGTTGTGCTCTCTGGTGCCTATCCCTGCACTGTGGTTTAGAGACAGTAAGGAGGGAACAAGGCTGCCCTGTGGAGATGGAAGGAAGAATGGACAGAAATTCCCCAATGGTTTTGCTAGCAGCTTTCTTTCAGTGTTTCACTGTTCAGCATCTTCTGAACAAAACATGTTAAATGACCTGTCCACACCAGAGCTGCCTAAGTGCGTTTCCTTCTCCTCCTGGCAAACCAGCAGACGGGATCTGGCAACTGCCTGCTCTGCCATCGCTCACAGCTACCGAAGACTACCTGAGAGGGCAGGGCTTAAAGAGAGTACACAGCAAACCTTGAGGAATTACTAAAACTTTTACAAAACTTTGGGATTGAAATTGTGTGATGGTTTTGTCCGTATGGCATTAGAGGAGAAGGTCATCTCAGCAGAAGGGTGTGTGAGCTGGCTCTTTTGCTGCAGCACTTCCTTGCAATAAAATAGAATTGAATCACATAAAAAATGACAAGGTTTTTACCAATTCCATATGCAGGCCCTGTGAAACCAGAGCTGAGTGGAATGGTAGGACTTACTCAATCTGCTGGGTGGTATTTCGTGCACCCTGTTAGTAGCAGCAGCTGAACTCCTGGGCACGGGTTGTAAGAAGTGTTTCCAGGGCTGTAGGAAATATTTCCAGGGCTGTAGGAAATGGTTTCAGGAGCATTCAAGAATTTTCTAAATGTCTGTCAAAAGGTGGCCCAGGCTATTTTGCAGGCAGAAGGCTCAGTTCATGGCTGCACAAGGGCATTTCTAGCCTCTGAGAGGATGGTTTCAGGGTGACAGGGACGATGATGGTCAGAGTTAACCACTGAACAGACAGAATGCCATTTTATTAGACATCCTTTTCCAAGAAGCAACAGACAAAAGGCTGAAGGATCCAGTCAGATCAATTTTGCCAGGTTGCCGGTATCTGTGTACGACATACAGCTGGACAGCCCTTTGCCATCAACAACTCATATACTGTCATTCACAAGAAAAACCCCAATGTGTTGGCAGACCACAAGCTACACTCCTTGTATGCTTTAATGCTCCCAGTGACAGCCCTGCTGGCCGGATCCTGCCCTTTCCTGCCAGACTCTGGCCAATTCTTCTAGCTTTAAAATCCAATTCATTCTCACATTGCTTTTCCCCCCTTTTTCTGTTGCTATATGTGGAGACTGACACATGGCAGGAGGCAACGGCTGTCAGTTCAGAGGCTGTTTGGTTGTAGGCAGTGTGCTTTGGGGGGGGAGAAAAGTGACATGACAGGGAAACATTATTTTCTGGGTAGTTTTCTTTTATTTCTCCAGACAGAATGTTTCTTGAAGCTGTTATGACAGCAAGCAAAAGTCTCCAGAGAAAATTGTGGTTGTCAAGACAAATTAATTTAAAAAAAAGAAAGGATTGAGCAATTAAGTCTGACCACCTTGTGCCAAGGTATGAAAGGAGAGATGTATTTGGAAATTAAGGCTGGAGCCCAGGGTGTGTCAGGACAGTCTACCCATTTGTGGTCTTGTCTTCTTGAGAAAGGTGAGGAGATTTTTTTGGAGGAGAGAAAAGATGGAGTTTGGGCTTGGAGATGCATCTCACATAATGTCAGCTCTCTTAGAGTCAGGCACCGGGTGTGTGGCTCTGGGCAGTCCTTGGAGAGGGACAGGGCCCTCCTCGGGTGACTCATTTAATTTTGGGATGGCTTCCAGGGTTGATGAGTGCCATTGGCTCCTGTGGGTCCATAGATCTGGATGAGACCGGAGGCCTAAGTCTGAGATGGATGAAGTGAGGTGTGTGAATCCTGGAGTTAAAATTATACTGCACAGAGTGATTAACAGCATGCATGGAGACACAAAGAGAGAAGCTACTGCCCACGCACAGAAGATAATCTTCAGCCTGAAATATCAAATTATTAGGCAGCCTTGGATTAGTTGTTTGTAACAGGTTGTCAAAGATCTCGCCTGAGCACAGCTTGAGGACAGGTATTTTTAGTCCTGTTGGGGCGTGCAGTTGTGTACCAGGACTGCCTTCATGGGGGGGCAAATGGCTTTGCAGAAGGTGGGTCTAAGATTTCACCCCCAGCCCAGGAGGGCTCAGTAAGAGAAGCTCAACAGCTTAAGGGCTGACTGGCCTGTGTGTAGGGGATGCAGGGAGCAGGCCAGCCTGGTGGGAAGGCAGGAGCCAAGCTGTGTATGGCAGTCAGCTTTGCTGCTCTTCTCAGCAAGACCATGCGTGGGGGAGCAGGTGAATTTTGACTGCAAATCCTGAGAACGGGGGTTAGAGCAGCTTAAAGAAGACACCTCATCAGAGCTTGACAATTTTCTTATTTCCGAAAGATCCTTCTTTAACTAGACCTAAATATAACACAGTGGCAGTGACAGGCTCCGAAACCCTGAATATGGGCAGGCTTCAAGCTTCCCTGCCACCCTTCCTAATCCCTGGCTTGGGTGGCTTTCCTCTGGTTTGAATGTGGCTCCAAGAATGCAACATATGCATATGTGTCAGTGAGAAAGGCAGGAGGAGAGTGACAGGCAGAGGGAAGAGACACCTATCCAAGGATGGAGCAAGTAGTAGCTGTCATCCCTGTCATCTGCCGGCACCAGTCTGGGCTGATGGAAACAGGGCTCTCTTGGGTGATGGCTGTGCTACCCATGCCTTGATACCAACAGCTCTCAGGTCCCTCAGCTGGACAGCTTGGTGCTGCACCCCCGCACCTCCCGAGCAGGCACAACCACCCCTCTGCGACCATCACCCACAGTGCAGTGTGCCCTGAACAAGGAAGGAGGTTGTGTGCCTGCTCAAGGTGGGTTCTGAAACACTGAGATGTAGTGATCAGATTCTGCTGAACAGTGGGCAGTGTTTTCCTCCATTTCAATATTTGCTCTGTGCCTGTCAAGAAAAGGAAGATTTTTATCATAATGAACAAACACAGCAAAAAGCCTCCTATTCTTTCTCCTAAAGAGTTTTCTTTTACTGTGGAGCATCAGAGAGACGCTCCTTCCTCTGGTGGTCCCTTTCCAGAAGGCTCATCAATTTGTCTTTTGTACTTGGTGATGTTTCTGGCAAGTTTGGGATGGCAGTCACGTCTCAAAACGCATTTGCTGGCATGGGAGACCTAGTATGTTGTTGGAAGGACTGGAGAGAGGCTGAAATGCCTTCATCAATAACGTCTTTCACATGAAGTAGCTTCCTGCTCTGCAGAGTTGTAGGCTCGAGTCAAGCAAAATCAGTTACTTGTTCATCTATTTTTATTTCCTCTGTGTGGTTTGCTGCAGTCTTTATTTACCCAGATGGTCAAATAAATTGCTGTCACTAAACAGGAGTCCCTGAACAGCGGTTCCTAAACTCTTCCTGTTCTTTAACTGTTCAATGAGAAAATATTTTACTTTCTTTATATTCTGCACATTTGCTGGAGCTGTTTTTCAGTTTCTCCCCTGGAACCCAAAGGATCCATAGGTATTTTTGTTTGTTTCATCAGCCTTCAACCACATGATCAGACTACTCAGAAAGCTCTGCATCGTCTTTATTTAAAAACTGTTACAAAATTTGATCTGTACTTGTTCACTGAGAGTCCCTCTGAGGATCCAGCCATGTCAGTGGAGGTACCTTGATAAGGTCCTGGGCAGATTGGCCAGAAAATGTTTGCATTGTCATTGTATACTCTTATATTTTTTTGCATTTTGTTAATAACAATTTATATCTAGCTTGATTAGCTTTTTATCTTCCCGGAGTTTTCTTGTGCGGGGCGATGTTAGAAGTTGACGCTGGCACATCTTCAGTCTGGGAAAACGAATCTTGCTGACATTGATACAAAGCTCTACTTGTCCAGGCTTGGCCATCAGGGAGGGCAGAAGGCAGTGCCCAGGGCCAGCGTGGGCTGTGGGGGCTGTGAGCAAGCCCGAGCTTGGGAAGATCCAGTCACCTATTTAAGTGTGGTGCTCAGGCTTTACGTTGGTTTGAGTCTGCATTTCTGTGCAGCAGAGAAAGAGTAGGAGTTTGGCCCTGGGAGAAAGCCAAGATATTGAAGCAGATTCTTGAAGGTGCCAGCCAGGATCTCTGCATAAGGAAACTGCTACGATGGGGCTTATTTTAGTGGTGTGACAGAAACGGAGCTCTGCTCTTTTTTCAACAGACTGGATTTCTCCAAATGATTTCCCAATTTATATAATGAGTTTTTCCTCCTAACAGAAAGGAGGAGGGCCGTGACAGTTCTCTGGCCATTCTGGCATGTTAAAATGACATGTCTGTGAATGAGATTTCCTGAAATAATTTGCTGATTTTTAATTATAACACAATAACTAAAACATCTACAAGAAGTTCAGTTTAAATGTCTCAGAAAACATAGTAAAAAATGTCAATGCTGGTGAACCCTAAATGCTGCAGAATAATAAAAACTTTTAAGCTTTCTTTTCTTTATGTGAAATGAATTTCCCTGTTCTTTGACCAGTGCCAAAGCTGTGTGACCTGGGAGCACGGTGCAAATCCCACCTGCTTCCCTGCTGTGCAAAGGCACATCCAGGGGTTTCCAAAAGTTTTCCAAACTTTCTTTCTGTAGGGGCTTGTGCTGGTGGGAAGAGGAAAATTTGGTGAGTGGGTTGAGCTGGGGCTGGGAGCGGGGTTCTGGTTGCTGGGGCTCACCGTGGAGGAGAAGGGTCCCGCAGCCGGAGGCCTTCGTCCAGAGCACCTCTGGGACAGGGGCTTCCCAAGGCAAGGCTTTGGGTCCTTCACCCTCCTGAGCACAAATGCCTCTCGGAGTGGTTGGCTGCTGTAATATTGGGTCTCAGTCAAAACCTGCTAATGAGCTGCCAACATGGATCCCATTTCTGCGTCTGAGAAAGATACTGGTGCCAAGTTACATGTTTACGGGAAACAGAAATATAATGATCTGGAGAAGCTTTAGTCTGAGGTTTCAAAACTGCAGCTTAATGATTAGCTTACCTGAGCACAGGAATATTAATTATCTGGCTATATACTCTCTAGGCAAATAGGAATATTTGGGGTCGTGCCTAAGGCCCATGATCATTGCCAAAGCTATGAGATTACCTGTCAAACTACTGAAAAAATCTCTATGGGGTTAGGTGATATTCAGCTAGAACAGAGGCTGGATTTGGGAGATGGCAAAGCCAGGGTCTAAGGAGAGGGTGAGGTTTTTGGTGACCACCATCTGTCACGGAAACCTGTCTGATGTGCAGCAGGGAGTGTGTTGGATGCTCATGGTCCTGAAGGCATCGTTTCAGTCATATTCCCTTTCCAGCTGTCCTGCAGGATTGCTGCAAAATCGATTTATGCAGGTTTTGGACAATACATAAGGATTTATTATTGCTATTAATTTATATTATTCCCTTAAACATTTTTCTGAGTTGCTTTAGGAGTGTTAAGTGCACTCTCGCAAAAGACAAAGAGGAGATTCCTTCCCTGAAGAGCTTTCAGCACAGAAGGCAGACTGTGATTAGCAGTGCAGAGAAAAAAAAACCCTTCACAGAGAAGGAAGGGGAGGGCTGCATTAGGAAATCGCCAGCTGAAAAGCGTGCAGGAAGGCAGGCTGGTCTGCAGCAGCCTCGAACGACAGGTGTGGTACAGTGTCCTGGTTGTGCTCCTTCTCCTCTGGGTCAGAACAGGAAGGTGACAACCTGGTGTTTCCAGCAAGCCCTGCAGTTTTAGGCATATGAGGCTTAGCAACTGCTGCGCATATGAAATGGCGACGGCAATGAAAAGAGCATCACTCCTAGCATTGCCTTCCTCCCGTCTGTGGGAGCTGATCACTGGAGGGAAGCTGTTGGCTCCCACCTCTTCCCACTTCCCGCAGAGCCTTGCAGGCACAGGTGTTCTCCGTACAGCACCCTCTGCACCCAGCACCCCTTCATCTCCCTACTGCCACCTCGCAGCCATTTTCTGCTCTTCCCACTGTCCCATTTCTGCACGCTGCTATGCTCCCCGCGCACAGTCCCTCCTGGCGATGGCTCCGGCATGCAATGCTCTCACGACAGAGACTAAGTAAATAAGTCTTCAGGTAATCAGCCTGTAAGCATCTCAATACACCCAGGGTTTTCTAGCCCTGTCCTTGAGGCCAGTCTATATGAAGGCATGAATACAGAAGCCTTAACCGAATGAACTTCACTTGTAACATCTGATGTCTCTTTCAGGAATGAGAAGACCATCAGTGGTCTGAAGGGCAGCTCTTTCTACAAGCTCACGCTCTCCAGCAGAGCCTTCTCTAACACCTGGATATGGCATCCATGTGGTGCTGTAAATAGCCCACCTCATTCCCTCCTCTGAAAGGATCACTCATACAGCCTAAGATCGGTTCCAGGGCTTAAGAGCCTTGGTGGCTTCTTTCCCCCTTCTTCCCTACACCTGATTCACACACACATGTGGACAATTTTCCATTAGTTTGGCTATTCCCACCAATGACTGTAAGGCGATTCTTGTGTAGGTGCCACTTTTCTATGTAAGAATGCCATTGTAACAGCAAGAAACAGCAGAGCAGTCTCAAGAAGCAACCAGCCTGGTGGAAAACACTAACGAGGAGGGGGGAAAATCCCCACCCCACTGTCTTAAACCGAAACCCAGTTTCAAGAGGATTCCTCAAAGCTCAGTCACCCCTTCCTCAGAGACAGCAATAGTTCAGAACAACCCATTAGATGAAGAAGACACTGATATAGATTTGCTTAGAAATGAAGCTCATCTGTAAAAAAAGGGAGAAACTTAGACAAAGGGAAAACAAGTCTGGTCTGCACAGTCACATCGACAGCAGCACTCCCTAAGGAGCTGTGCAATAACACCTTTCACTCCACCTACAGTCTTTAGTACAGGGGGTTAATGCACTATCCTGCTGTGTAGCTCTAGCAAAGCTCTAATAAAGGCTTCCACGCTCCCACCCCCTAAACAAGTGATCTTTGCCCATCCTTCCCTCTCCTTTCCCTCCATCAGGGTCAGCAGTGGGAGCACAGGGCACACTGCGTGTACCCTCAGTGCCGGGGTGCTCAGGGACCGGTGCCGCTGCTGCTGGCCGTGCTGGGGCTGCCAGGGCTCAGGGTTGTGCCAAGAGCCCTTCGCCTCCGACAGACCCCAGCAGGGTCAATTTTTCAGTGCAGGTGCTGCCTGCGCTTGGTATCTGGCACCAACTGAGACACCTCCTTGGTGCTTAAATAATAATGATGGATTTCTGCTCTGGAGTGATAGCTTGTGTTGTGTGGCTGGGTTAATGTATGTCAGCTGTCATCGTCCTTGTCAGCCACTGCTGTCAGTGAGCGGCAGATAAGTAAATCTGTGATGATGCATATCCCAGAGAGAGCAGGGATTAAATATTTCATCGCTCCAGACACTGAAACATCTCCTCATTTGGAGTCCTTTTCTAGCGGTCACATCCTCTCAGATCACCCCAGTCCTGGGGAAGAGCAAAGGCTGCCTGGGTTTCTGCAACTGCAGGGACGTGGATTGCTGGTGGCAAAGTCCCTGCAGCTGGGCCAAGACAAGCTGCTGCTTCAGTCCCGGCAAATTTAAAAATAAGCAGAAACTCAAGGAAAAAGAAAAATCTCCTTTTTTCTGATGTGCCTGACAAGGCAGTTGAGCCGCTGCTGTGCAGACCAGGGATGGGTGGCCTAGCACCCGTCTTGGGCTGTCTCTGGGACACGCTGCTGAGCACCCGGTGCCATGGACCAAACATCTGTGGCGGTGCGGTGGCTCACTCCATGTCAGCATCACTATGAAAAGCATCAGCCATGGTTGTAGTTAAGTAAATGTGTTTGTTTCATGGTGTTCCCAAAGTGATGGGTCACCGAACCCTGCAGCTGAGCTTGGTGGTCATTCCTATGGCCCCTGCAGCACAGTGTATCCCTCCTCTTTCTTCTCCGAGGTGTTTCTCAAAGTCTCAGGTTATCGATTGCTTGGAGACAGGAAAAAATGCCATCATTCAGATTTTTTTCACTCTCCCCAGCTTTCCTGGTATTGCTGGTAGGAACTTTATATTGAAGGGATTTTCAGTGCAAAATACCAGTTTGTTGAGACTGAAGTTCTCTCAGGTGCTTCTTATTTTTATCACATCAAAGGAGTTATTCTAGGGGGATGTGAAAAATGAAAGAAAATGCTCTGATAAACAAGGTCTTGGCTACTTTGGAAACTGGCTCTTTTAGACTAACTACCTATGGAACCAAATAAAAATGAAAACACCTCCTTTCTTGTTCCATACCAGAAGAGAGAGAGAGACCCATCCTGTCAACACTGCTCATGAAATGAAATCCTTGTTTTTCAGAAAGCCTTAATGAGCCACAAACCTTTGCAAACCAGGGAGACGTACAAACAAGAGCTTCTGAAAAGTCTGATTTCGTTCTTACTTGCCTCATGTTTCCTGATAGCTAGGGGTTTTGTTTTTTTTTGCAATTATGAGGAACAGAAGGGCTTGGGTTTTTTTTTTTTGAAAGCCGAGATTCAAGTGCAACATGTGATTCAGAGTTGGAACTTGGAAAAAAAAAATAGCATGAGCAGTCGTGACATTTCTAAACCTGTAGGTAACTGCACAGGCATTTCATCTTCATCCTTTCCTCCTCTTTATATGATCTAATCTCCTTCCTTTGCTGTGCTTTTTATCTGGACAACAGATATACAGTATCTTCAATACAGGTACATCCCTATACAGGTCTGTGGTTCCACTGCCTCTGGTGTCCGAGGACTCAGTAGCTGGACCCCAGGAGAAGACAAGTGTTGAGGCTTTGCAGGTGGATCTTTCTGCTTCCCTATTGTGTAAGGTGCCAAAATCAGTATTCATCTGCACATTGCTAACTAGCAGCATTTCAGCTTTTTTTTCATGCAGGGAAAGTTTAGTTTGTGCTGTCTTCTTATATAAAAATAGCAAATTTTGTGAGATGCATTTCCCTCAGGCCCCACGGAACAGAATTTTTTCTGTAAGACGAGACCAATGTGTTTTAATTGCTTGTTGTAGACTATTACCTGTTAAATTTGTCTGAAAGTGTGACACCAGCAAAAAACTTTTCTGTTTTGCTTCCTTCTACTTTAGAGCTGTCAGATAACTTCAACATCTAAAGATAAAACATGACACATGACTCAAATATGTGACAGGTCATAAAATATGTATTCTTCATGTTTCCTGCTAATGAAACATGCCACTGTGGGTAAATCTTCAGTTGTGATTCCTGACTTCTGATTGTTATAACCGCAGTTTAAGTTGCAGTCTAGAATTATGAAGTAATGGGTTTGGTCCCAGGAAATGCTAAAGCCTGTAAATAAGGAATCAGTTTTACTTTTCCCAAACTAGTGCTTTTTATCTAGACTCCCAGCCACATTTTCTATTACAATCTACATCTGCTGGAAATCCTTCTGGACCTTTTTGTTCCTTTTTGACTCAGTAGAGCCAACTCAACTCCTAAGATCATATAATAATGAGAAGCACTGTGGATCTATGAAGGACTTCCCATTGGGATTTTTTTTTTTGCCAAGGTAAGAACCTTCTCTTGATTATGTATGAAATAAATAAATCATATTTACTAGATTATTTTTCAGGTTTTTGGAATTTCCCTGGCTAAGCTTATAATTGTCAGCCTTTTTAGTTCATTTTCAACTCGCAAAGACTCAGACTGGGCTTTCTTGTCTGGTCCTCCATGAAAACTGGGTCCTTTTTGCCAAATGAAGGCAGCATTTGTTGGCTAGAACGCAGTGTGTAAGAACTTTTGGCAGCAAGAAGAAGATGCTGCCCTACTTGAACCTACCTTTCAAGCAAAATGCTGGAAAATAATGTTCAAAATTAGGTTTGTAATCTCTGTTGAGCAGGGCTTGTGTCTCGTACAAGTTTAGGGGCCAGAAAAAACCACAGTGCTTCTGCAGTGAAAGAGTGGCAGCTGCCAGTCTCCTGACTTGAGCCTATACCAGCAGACTTGTGTCACATCTTCACTTCTAAAGCACTTCCCTGTCTGTGACTGAAAACTTCTCACAGGAAAGTTAACATCGTCCCTCCTAAAAGGAGCCCTTTCTAGTGCGGTGAGCACCCTTTCTAACCGTGTAACTGTGTGCTTTCAATGCAAAATGTTCCAGGGCCAGAAGAGCCCCAGTGCAAGGACCTGTTGGAGACTGGCAGACATTCAGCCTTGAGAGCAGGAGGTCTTGGAGTCTGCCACGGTCTCTGCTGCTGTTGACGGGGACATCCCTGCTCTCAATAACTCCCATGCCTGGGAAACTCACTGGCCCACAGGTGGCAGACTAGGTCCCTGCACCAAGTGGGATGAATGGTGCAGAGGAGCAGATGCGCTTTAGGCTATTTTATTAGAAGCTGAATGACATATCCTCTGTGTGGCTTGGGAGGGATGGGCAAGCTCTTCCATGATGCACCATGAAACTATTCCCAGGGCAGATCCAGCCCCAGGAATGCTGAGGATCGTAGGACATCACCTGCAAGCAAAAATACTGCCTCTTGTCCAAGGGAGGGGAGTGCCAACATGGCCAGGGCTGACAGCAGGAGTCCAGCGCAGCTTTGCAGATGGGTTGCTCCCAGGCATCATTTGCCACACCTAGGGGGTTTTGATGGTGCAGCTAGACTTTGCGAGTATGTGTCTTTGGTTTTAGGGCATCCTTGTGTAACCAAATTACCACAAGAACTGGCACTTTCACAATACTTCACCCAGGAATTAAAAGGAAGTGAGAAGACCAGCCCTTGTATCACAGCAGCCCCGTCAGTGCTGGATGAAATGAAGAAAACTATTGAAAGTATAGAACAAGTATTTGATAAACACTGGTTGATGTAGCACCTGTGTGCTTGGAAGGTTATCTGTTTTCCACTTATATAAGGCAGTCTACTAACAGACTTGAACCATCCCTGCAAATCTCGTCTCTGGTATTCACCATTGGGGCTACAATCTGAAAAGCATTCTCACAGCATTTAGGAAACAGTGTTTAGATAAACTGCTATGAAAATAAATGCAAAACTTGTTGGAAAAACATACTGTGAGAGTGGTCATTAGTGGTTTACTGTCCAGCTGAAGGACTGCATTTATTAGTGCTTCATGGGATTCTGTCTGGGGTCTGATGTTGTTAAAATATTGTCATTAACCACTTGGATAGTAGAATAGAGGATCACCAATGGAATAGAGGATGTCCTCTTCTATTTGTAGGCCACAGTTATCCAGGAGGGGCTTCAAGTGTGTTGTAGGACAGGAGCAGTATTCAACATTTATAATGAATTAGAGAAACGGCCTAAAATATAGGACACAATTCAATAGCAATATGTGCACAGGCAGAAGAAGGAGTTGTACAAAATATAAGTTAGGGACCAACTGACCACATGAGTCCATGGGGCCCTTCTGTTGTGAAAAAAGACAAAGGCCCTACCAGGATGTGCAAGCAGGAAAACTTACCTGCGAGATGTGCAAGGGGACTCTGCCAGGCTACTCAGCAAGGTCTCAGCTGTGTGGTTGGCTTTTTGGCACTAGACTATAAGAGAGAAGTGGACCTACTGGGTAAAGACAAGAGCGGAGCAACAAGAGTGGCCAGAAGCCTCAGACATCTTAAGGTAAGAGAAAACATGGAGCAATTGAGCTGTTTAGTCTAGAGGAAAGGAGACTTACCGGACATAACATTTTTAACTATGAAAAAAGCTGCTGCAAAAGGGAAGGGAATAAATCATTCTCTCTAGGGATGTGACAAGTAATGGGCTTAAAGTGCAGCCAAGGAAATTTCACTTAGAGATTAGGAAAAGCCCATCTAGGATAAAGCCCGTTGGCCAGCAGAGCAGCTGCTGAGAGAGGAGGAGTGGGAGCCAGCGGTGCCGGGGGCCCCATGGCGCTGCCCCCGCCAAAATGCCCCCACTCCCTGCAGCCGGGTGTAGCTGGAGGCACACCAAAACCCCATATTGCACCCACTGACATCCGACAGGGAGAGAGGAAAAGAAAAAGGTGCTGTCTCCATCTTGCACCCTTTGCCCCTGCAGGAGGTACGACAACCCTTTGGGGACGCTGGACCACAGAGCCTATTTGTAAGCCAGGGCTTGGGTGGCAAGCTGTGACTTGCTGTTCGCAATTTCCCCAGCTGAAGGGACTAAATTCCATAGGGACATCATGCTTTCTCCCCACATGATTTACACAGAGGACATTTCCACTGATCAGGGAAAGAAAGTTTCCCCAGACCTTATTTCTGTGCCAAATGTACTGTCTATTTTTAACAGCAAGCTGTCATTAGCATTTGTTTGCTAAAAATAAACATATTTCAAATGCAATTCATTACCTAGCACATTAGGGTAAAAGCAATTTATGCTTCAGTCAAGAAGAAATATTTTTAAGAGATAAATTGGTTCATGCAAATATCCATGACTTGCACTCAGTGCATGTGGCACCAGAGGAGACGATGCTCTGATTTCAGTCGATTGATGGGATAGATCACAAAATTCAGGAAGCTGTTGAGGAGCTCTTTAACTTAATTAAAAACAAGACCACAATTATGTAAGAGAAAAATAAAAAAAAAGACATGGGGGTGTTGGAAACAGTTCTCCCTTATAGCTGCAGCCTAGCAGAATTTAACAAATGGGCAGACATAGTTTTTGGGGAGGGAGTATTCTTTATTATGTTGACCATAATAGCTTCTGAAAACCTACACATCACTGCTTCATGCTCACAGAACAGGAAAGTATTACAAGGGCATAGTTTTGAATCAGAAAATACCAGTGCATAAGGATTTTGAAGTTGGTTTAGATGGGCTGCTGAGCCAGGAGCTGGATGGTGATCTCTGGTGAACCTGTACTTCACAAATGGCCTAGTCTCCTTTTGATTTTTTTTTTTAAATTAGCTTCCAAAATGTTTTGTGGAGATAAAGCATTTCCAGCAAAACTTGCTAGTTTTGATGGCACTTTTAGCAGAAGGATTTCTAGGGCATGTAGGGAATTACTGGTCTGAACCAAGGTTCACAAGTAGGAACTGGACCTGAGCCTCATGTACCCCCTCGCGAGTGCCGCTCTGTCCTTCCGGCTATAATTCAGAGCAAAAATAACGTGTCATAAAAAGATAAAATCGACTCAGAGTGTTCAGGATATTTGGGGGAAAAGCAAAGCTTTTATTTCCAGCCAGTGCTAACGAGCAAGATGCAGCAGGTCGTGGGAAATCGGGACAGTCTGATTTTACCCACTAGAGGGGAGTGCTGTACCTACAGTTACCAGCTCACTCACAGCAATACTCGTAATTTCAAAATAAGTGGCATTACTAAGAAAATTAATTAATGTTACTTGTAATATAATTCAAAACAATGTAAAATAGGAATATGCCAGAAACTGTTATTAAATGTTCAAAATGAAAAAATAACTTCTCAGGTTTAGGATCCTTCCTCAAACAATATTTTGAAGTTACCAGACTCCATTTAAAAAAAGATTAACACCTACTAGTTTATCTGCAGAGTGGGGGTTTGTCTATATTGTTTTGCAATGCACAGGTGAAATACTTGAGATTAAAACGCAGTCTGTTTAACCTCAGAAACTTTCTCTGTAAAATGCTCCTGATGATTCACAGTAATTTGTGTTAAATCCGCAAAAGCCAACAAACACCTTGCTGTCCCAAATAGTTCGGTGGCAGGATCCTTAGCTAATTGCAAACACCTGAAACAAAATGTAGAGAGGGAGGTAAGAGCCCAGGTGTGCTTCCTACCTTGGATATGCTGCTGGGGGAATGCCACAGCTGGTGGGACAAAGGTGGCTCTGAACATGGGAGGAAAGAAATCTCCAATTTCTTCTCATGGCCTCTTCTCTATACAGTTTTGGCACTTTAGCAGTTCCTTGCTGCCCGTTTCACCAGAAACACCCACCGAAGTAGCATAAGTTAAAGCACATCACAGTTATTGAGGTTTTAGATTCCAGGGATGGGGAATGCATTAGCACTGGTGCCCACTGGCAAGGGAGCTGCATTTGGGACGGGTAGTCTCAAGTCTTGGGTTTGAAGCTGGCTGGTCCTGCCATTAGGCTTTATTTTACAGAGCTTTATTTGCATCAGCTCTTACTGATCGCCTAAGCATTAGCGATGACCCCTCCCACTGCAGTGCAGTATGTGGGGTGTGCTGCTGCCCCTCTCCTGCCGCAGTGGTGATCCTGCGGGGGACCTGTTTGCACCCCTGCTCGCCATTGCATCTCTCTGGCAACTCCAGCCCGCTGTTTCTTACTGGTCTTTTACTGCAAATCCTTAAACCAAAATTGGTATTTCCCATCTGCCAGTTCTCTGCTGTTTTCTTGTCTCAGTGTCACAGACTCAGAAAACTGCGGAGGTCGGTAGGGACCTCTGGGGTACCTAGTGCTACCCCACTGCTCAGAGGAGGGTCAGCTACAGCAGGCTGCTCAGGGCGGTGTCCAGGCAGGTTGTCAGAATCTCCAAGGATGGAGACTCCACCACCTCTCTGGGCTGCCTGCTCCAGTGCTTGACCATGCTCACCATAAAAAAAGTTTTTTCTCATGTTTAAATGGAATCTCCTGCATGTCAGTTTGTGCCTGTTGTGTCTTATGCTGTCCCTGGGCACTACCAAGAAGAGTCTGGTTCTGTCTTCTTTACTGCCCCCCCCATCAGGTATTTATACACACTGATAAGGTCCCCTTTGAGCCTTCTCTATTCCAGGTTGAGCAGGCCCAGCTCTCTCAGCCTCTCCTCATGGGAGAGATGCTCCAGTCCCTTCATCATCTTAGTGGCCCTTCACTGGACTCTCTCCAGTATGTCCACATCTCTCTTGCACTGAGGAGCCCAACACAGGGCACAGCACTCCAGGCGTGGCCTCACCAGTGCTGAACAGAGGATCCTGTGAACCCGCTTTGCCACAAGGACACATTGCTGGCTCATGGTCAGCTTGGTGTCCCCCAGGACCCCAGGTCTTTTCCTACCAAGTTGCTTTCCAGTTGGGTGGCTCCCAGCATATACTGGTGCATGGGGTTGTGCCTCCCCAGGTGCAGGCCTTGGGGGTTTCCATGCGTTGAACTTCATGAGGTTCCTGTCCACCCATTTCTCCAGCCTGTCAAGGTCCCTCTGGATAGCAGCACAACCTGCTGGTGCACCAACCACTTCTCCCAGTTCTTTATCTGCCCCATCATCCAGCTGGACTTCACGCCACTGATCACAGCCCTTTAAGCCTGGCAGTTTTCAATTCGCCTCACTGTCTACTTATCTAGCCCACACTTCATCAGCTTGTCTGTGAAGTTGTTATGGCAAACACTGTCAAAAGCCCTGCTAAAGTCCAAATAAATAAGGTCCACTGTTTTCCCCTTGACCACTGAGGCAGTCATGTCGCTGTACAAGGCTTTCAGGTTTGTCAGATGGGATTTCCCCTTTGTAAATCCATGCTGACTACTTCCAATCACCTTCTCATCCTTTGTTTGGAAATGGTTTCCAGGATTATTTGCTCCATCACCTCCCCTAGGACTGAGGTAACACTGCCATGTCTATTGCTCCCCACGTCCTCCCTCTTGGAGATAGGAGTGACACTGAATGTCTTGTCTATGGTATGCCCAAACTGATTGAAATTGACTTTTTTGATTCAGTCACTGAATGGAAAAATAATTTCCATGGTTGTCGTCTTATTATGGGAATGGCATTCTTTTCAGGTGCCCCCCCCGCCCAAGCAAAGGTTTTCCTTGGCTGCTCCCTCCGTCCCCAGCTCTTTTTTTCCTGCTGTCCTCTATTCAGAGTGTGACCAGGACACCAGCCCAGGGCAGGGGAATCGCTGGGGTGTTTCCTCACGTGCTGGGCTGACTCTGGAGGACTGAACCTCTGCTACAAGCGTGTTCAGCTGCTATGAGGAAGGAATGCAACAGGAGCCGAGAGTGGCTCAGAGGACAGAGTGGGAAGTATGAAGGTCTTTTAAAGCTGCCTTTTCTTCTCTCCCCCCTCTCCTGATTGATTCTCGATCCTGAGGAAACTCCTGTGGGCCCAACCAAAGGGCAGGGTCCTGCTGTCAGAAACTTCTCCTCTCCCCCCCCTTATTTTCTCTGCTCCCTCTGCAGGTGACAGGCACTTTTCTCCTGCTATTAAGGTTTTCTCTTCCTATACCCATGACAAGTGTCAATCTCCTCTGCCCTCTTCTGTTTTCCATTCTCTTCTTTTTTTATTCCAGGAAGGGAAAAGGAGGGAGCACTGGCATCCCAATTATTTATATGTAAATATTTTCTCTACTTTTGTCCTGATTTAGCAAAATTTGGAGTCCTGCAGGAGCAGGCAACAAAGTCCCTTCTATTCCCATCAGGCATCCTCTCAGCTTCATTCCTGGCTAGCAAAGCAGTTTACAAGACCAATAGAAAACTGACATTCTTTTATCCCTGCTGCAAAACTTGTTTCATAATTATGTGCCCTATTCTAAAATGTATATGCGGCCTTAATCCTCCTAATATGTAGGGTTTAATATGTATAAAAAGCCTGCTGTGTACATCATCTCAGCATAGAATTTCAATTGCTAGAAAGGCTGAGACTGAATTAAAAAGGAAGCACTGTGCATGGCAATGAGCTCATTTTGACAGACTGAATTAATTTTAAATAATAAGGAAGTAATTTCCATCTCACTAAATGCCTGCATTTTTCTGCAAAAATAAAACACTATAGTCAGAAAGATACTCTTGAGAAATGTCTCTCATAGAGATAAGTAAACCAGATAGCAATTAAAAAAGTAAATAAGTCATAATTACAATAGTAAAAGGTAGTATTAAGTATTAATGCACTTCAAGCCCAGCTGCTTTGATTGAGTTCTGCTTTATCTCATCATTAGCTTTATAATCAGAAAAATATAATCATCTGAAGATACATAGATTTAAGCACAGACAAATACCTCCAGCAGTTAGATATGGCTGTTGTAAGGATGCAGTCACCACTACCTGATGCAAAAGAAAAGACCATGAAGAAAAAAGGCATGGGAAGATGTAGAGAAAGAGATCCCTACACCACCACCACCAATGTCCCCCACTGTGCCAAAACTTAGAGGCTTGAAAACGAAATGTTCTCTGGACGGTTGTGTGGGGGACATGGCTTTCTTTTGTTGAAGCATGACCAGATGAAGCGATGGTGCTTCCTGTGAGAATCAAGGCATTATAATACTCATCAGGAACCGAAACAGTGATGTTCAGCTCTCTCCTCTAGAAGGGAGGATTCACTTCTGTACCCCAGAGCAGCCGGGAGTTATCTCGCACCACCAAGCTGGGAACACAACAGGGTACATGGCACTGCAGTGATAAAGGTTTGCACCAGAGCCTCTGGGTTCACCCTTGGCACTAGACCTGAGTTTATTTAATGAACTATACACAGGTAGTCCCTGGTAGATCCATGACCAGGGCTCCCATGCCCTGGGGAGGGCTGTAACCACCAGACACCCTCCACATCTCTCCTTGAATACTGAATTATTTTCTGCACAGCATCAGCAGGGGGGTCTAGGTCATGAGTGTCTGTGTTTGTGTGCATTCCCTCTTCTCTAGCGTAGCCTTTGGGTTGGGGTGTAGGGCCCTCTCCTGGGATCCGACAAAAAAACCCCTTTTTATCCAACAGCATGGTGGTTTGAACGTCCACCCAGGAGCTGGGAGATCCAGCTCCAGCTCTAATCCTTGCAATAGCTGCTTGACTGCAAAGCATTCTCTAAAATGCAGCTTTCCTTGTCCTGTAAGTGAAACTGGGAGAAAGGGAATAAAAAAGAAAGATCAAGGATGACATTGTAGCCTGGTGATGGGGGCACTAAGCTGTTGAAAAGGTGATCTGAGTTCCACTCTCTGCTCCCATTAATATTTAATAGTCATTAAATTAGAAGTCAGGGATGTGTAGGATTAACTACAGGTCAGCATCCTCATACTTATATCTGAATGAATGAGATAGTGTTAGTATGGATGGAAATAAGCTATTAGCAATGAGCATGGCCAGTATGTCAGTAACAGGCATAAATTTAAACAATTTAAACGCTGTCCCTGAGAAACCAAAACAATGAAATGGCACAAACCCTGCACCAGTGCCGAAACCTCCTCCAGCACAGACGCTCACTGAGATCTGAAACCGTTTGGCAAAAATCAGCCCTTTCTCTCTGTGGATTTGCTCTAGGGCCTTGTGAGGGACTGACACTGCTGATCACTGAGAAAACAGCTGTAAACAGCTTTTCATGCACTCGGAAGATCACAAAACAGCAGCCTTTGAAGGATGCTGTAACCGAGCCACCTGCCTTGCCGGGAGAGGAGGCGAGTGCCTTGTGCAGCAGGATGCCGTACCAAGCCGTCAGGCTCATTTTTAGTTTGCAGAGTTTGAGTGGCTGATGGCCAGAGCTGCAGGAGTGTCCTCCTGCTCCCCTCCGGCTCTACCCTGCCACCTAGGCATGGAAGAGCTGCAGCCCAACTTCTTCTCCACTGCGGTTCCTATTTCGGGTGCAACTTGGGAATGTCACTGACTGCAGCCATTAGTGCAATATTTCCTCGTCCTTTCCACGCTCATTAAAATGAAAAGCAGTCTAACCCCAAGCAACCTTTCCATGTCTGAAGGAACTACATGTGAAGACTCTGATGGGCAGCTTGTCCCCTCGTCCCTCAGCGGAGAGAGGTGGGCTTGTTTGCCATCCTCCCTCGCGCAGGGAGGACTTTCCACCAGCCGCGCGGTTCCCTGTGCTGATGAGCAGAGAGGAGGAGGGCGGTCCTCCACGGAGGGATGCCTGCTGCATTTGACCAGACAGCTCAGATCTCAAGCAGCTTCTTTTCCCACAGTTGCTAAGAAACCAAAACAGTCATCTCAGCTGCTGAAACAACTGTTTAGTACATTTTTTCCTCCATTTGTCTTGTTCTGGGTAACAATAGCTTTAAGCCTCTCAAGGCTTTCCCTGTGCTCCTTGCGGTGAAGAGCTGGGCAAGCAGGATGCTGGGGGGGAGAGTTTGTCCTCAGTAGCTCTTGCAGGAGGGCTCCAATTGCACAGGTTGTTTCAATATGTCACCTTCAGGAGGTTCCCTATGTTAAACTGTCTGCAGGAGTCTCAGAGACACTTATTCATAGGCGTCATTCAAGACGTGTTTCAGCTGCCCCTTACAGCTGCTGTTGGCACATCCACCTGAGTTGCCAGTAGCTCCAAATATGACTTTGATGAAACCTGTTGTCCAACTCCTACCTTACATCAGTGTTTCAAATAACTCCCCCGTTTATCCCTTTGTAGGCCTGGCTCTGGCTAGCATCTCGCCCTCGGCCATTTGCAGGGTGCCTGGGAGTAGGGACACTGCCGATTGCCCTGCAGAATTTTGGCTCTCCTTGCTGGAGCACCATCTGGGAAGAGACCATATGGCATCCCTACAGCTGAGAGCTGGACAGCCAGGGAGCCATTGAAGAACAAAAGCCCACACGAGGTTATACCTGCTGGGAACATCATGCAGGAGAAAACTCCCACCCGCATTTAGCTGCAATAGCAGAAACAAGTGAGAAAATAGACTTGGGCAAAGGGTGGCAGGGACCTGATCCCTGGCCAAGGCAGAGATAGGTTTCCAGATCTACTTTGTGTAGTAGTAGCACAAGGCATTTGCCTCTGGTTGAACAGGAGTGGAAGGCTGATAAAAAACCTTGGGGAATAACCTTCCCTGCACAAATGACTCTGGGAACTTAGCTTCTTTATTTCTCTCTCATGTAAGGATTTTTCAAAGTTCAGCTGCATGGTCACAATTAATAATAGATCCAACTCAGCAGAGCCTTGTAGTGTCTTGGAAATGTCACCTATCAAGATACACAAATAAAGCTAAACCAAGCTCAAAATATTAACTACTCCGTGTGTTTGCTAATGGTGCTGTGCTGACCACGAGGGCTGGATTGTTGTTCCCAGCACAATGCCTGTAAATTCTGCTGGTTCCCCAGCGGGCTTGGGTTGTTTTTATTAAGTGGTTACGTGTTGTGCTTCCCTCATGTGAAACTGCCAGTTTTCTGATGGAGCGGTGGCTCTGATAGAAAGTTATGACCTTTTTTCCTGCAGCCTTGGTGGAAACTAGTTGTATCGGCTCATACATTTCATAACTCTGGCAAATAAATCTGGGTGTTGTATATGTTTAGTAAAACTGAGATCTCTACTGCACGAGAAAGAAGTGACACAGTGCTGGGAGCGAGAGTGACCTGGGCTGAGCTCTTGAACTAAGGATGTTCTGCTGAGCCAGTGCTCCTGGGAGCTCGTGCTCTGCCATGGGTCGGCCTGATGAGGTGTTACTGTAACGGTACAGATACTGTAATGAGATAAATACAGGGTCAGTGGGAGCATGAGGGCATGTCAAGGGCCAGGTCCATGGCAGCCAGAGGAGCCAGGACAGCAGTGCTCCCCAGGGAACCGGCATTCCCCAGGCAGGTGGGAACACGCAGTTCTCCCCTTTTATGTGCAAGGTCAGAGCAGAGGTCTGCTCAGTACGTACCTTTTTTCCCTGGCAGTGGCCAGCAGCAGACGCCTAGGGCAGAGCAGAAGGACAGGGAAATCCATAGGGATGTTCTCCCAGAATATTGTACCATCCTACAACAATTTGCAGTGCGGGGACTTCAGGAGCCCAACAGGCATCGTTGCGTGTAAGGACCTTTCAAGTCTTTCTTCCACGAATGTATCCAGCTGTTTTGTGAACCCTTTTAGCACGTACAGTCTCAAAGGGGGAACCACGGGCAAGCGAAGTCCGGGTCACGCAGGATGTTGCTGCCTGCCTGGCCTGAACCTGCAGCCCAAGGCACTGTGTCAGCCACTAAACCGCCTTCCTCTCCTGAGGGTGAATCAGCATTGACTTCGCTTCTAACTCCCCAGCAGGCACCATTCACCCAGTCAGTCATTAATTTTTCAAGCTGTGTGTGTGCCTTCAGACTTAAAAGGAAAAAAAGGCTGGTCTCTCAATCCCAACAGCATGGCTTACAGTGACCTTGTGTGTGCCCCATGCTAAAGCAGACAGGGAGACTTCTGCGGATCATGGAAACAGTTTGCTGCGTCTTCTGGTAGTATCATTGATGGTGAGGAAAAATAGGAACATGAGAATTTCTGATTAGCTGGGTAAATGGCCAAATTACCTAATTGGGTTCCTCCAGACAGCTGCTATCCTTAGCAAGAAACATGACTCTATTATTCTGTAATGGCACAGTGTTTAGCAAATCCTGCCAAAGGAATATATGGTCTCTGTTTTTTTATTCCTCTGAGCAAATTATTCCTGTTTTTTCCCAGATATTTCTATCAGGCAATGTTTAAAACCATATTTGACTGACGGACTGAGTTTACTGTTCCTGAAAAGA
Organism: Haliaeetus leucocephalus; assembly: GCF_000737465.1. Lineage (NCBI taxonomy): Eukaryota > Metazoa > Chordata > Aves > Accipitriformes > Accipitridae > Haliaeetus > Haliaeetus leucocephalus. The sequence continues at coordinate 6,230,682 of NW_010973187.1, forward strand.
GGCTGGAATAAGTCTTCAGGATGCTCTAATTAGAAAAGCAGCTCCTATCCCAACAGGTAGTAAGAGCAGACTGCCATATCCTGCACATCACTAGGATGAAGTGTATTCAGCCAACTTGGATGATTTTTTGTGTTAAATTTTCTACCTGGGAAGTGACATTGGCTATATACTGCACTGATATGAATCCCCCAGGCCAGCACTGGCAAGTTACTACTTGTTTCATACGCTTTTCAAGGGATTCTGAGTGCAACCTGTGCTTTTGTTTATGCAGGTAGTCTATAAATACTGTCTGTTGCCTTTCATACAATGTGCTTATCAAAGGTTATGTGAAGGAGGCAGTTTTTGTAGGACTCAGTAAACTTTACCACTGTCAGTGACAGAGTTGCCTTTAAAGCTGATGAAAAGCTGTGCACTCTTATAAGTCTCTGGACCAAGATCATGGAAAGACATTTACTATCAGGGGCATGTAAACTACAAATTCATTACATTCTAAGTGTGTGAATGGAGCATCATAATATTTTATACAAGCTATAATTAATTAGACATAATATGTACAAGCAATGCAGTTACATTACGACTTGCACATATTTTGCAACATTATTGAAAACCTATTACAAATGACTTGACAATCTTTGCTGCAGGATATAATGTCCATTATGGCTGACATCGGCAAAAAGGAATTAGGCCTTTCAAACCCTCTAATTTTGGATGTAATTTTTGTAGCATCTTCATCTTTCTAAAAAAACCAACCCCAAATATCCAGGCTCTAAAAACTTAATCCTTTAAGCTTAGTGCAGGGCACCCAAAATCGCCAGCCACCTACAAGTACTCTGGGTCACAGACTTGAATGAATTACTCTTGTGAATGCCTTCTTAAATCATCAGTATGATAGCTGTGCTCTTTTTTGTTTAACAACTTTGATATGTAATTGAGAAGTCTATTCACCACTCTACAGTGATCTATTTAATCACAACTAATTCTTGTTATTTAGAAATCTTTGTGGCATCTCTGATCTTTCTAATCTGTTATGAACGTTGTCTTTAAGGAATCTGAAAATGCACGTATTAATTACAAACTACTTCAGAGGCAGCTGCTGTCAGGCAAATAATTTTTGTAAATCAGAGAGCTGAAATAAGCTGCTCAGGGAACTTGTGTGGGTTACAGTAAATATTTTTAAGCCTCATATCCAGCTCAAGCACCATATACAAGGTAGAGGTGAATGAATGTCCTCTGGATAGTGGGTAGTATGCTAAATTATGCTAAATTCTGCTCAATAGAGTCTACTCAGACAGTATCTTGTGGTCACACTGTCACTTTCCTCTATTTTTTTCCCCAGGGAAAAAAAAAGTAATTGGGCACACGGACATCCTGAGACACTCCATATTCAAATCTCATTCATAAATTCCTTTTGACTTTCCAGAGGGATCTCTTCCTCAATATAATTTTAATGTAATGCCAGGTCTTTTACAGGCATTTAAAATACTCTCCATTTCTAATAATTTAGAATGGAGGCAGGAAACATGCATCAGCTGTGTCGTCCCCTAAAAAAGGATGTTTTCAACTCAAGATGAGCTGTAGGTCCCCTGCTACAAAAACAAATGGCAGATGAAGACTGACTCTGTTTTACTTTGAAGGAAATTCAGGCAAGGCTAACTTGGGCAGGAGCATGGCATTGATTTCTCCTCCAGCTGCCCTGCACATCCTTTTTCTCTGGAGAGGACTACAGAGCAAGAGAGTTATTGCATGCATCTCATTGAAGGCAATACCTCAACACCAGAGGCAGGGGTAGGTGGGAGACCAAAGGATGACGTGAAAATAGCACAGACAAGCCTGATTTCATGAAAATGGCTCAAACCTATGGAAAACTTGAAGATTAGTACGGTTTGAAAGTCTCTTTGGTGGCACTGTAGGAGGAGGTTTTGTGCTGCAGGAGGCCTGAGATGGGAGAAGGAGGCACCATGAAGAGGAAAGGAAAATGGGTAGTCTGGAGGAAAGGAGGAGATAAGCAGGAAAAGCTGTAGGAGTAGTTTTATGGAAACTTTTGAAAGGTTGGACCATGACCTTGACAAAGAGGATGAAGGTGAAGCAGTGAAAGGATTTAGTGTGGTTTGCTAAGGAATTGAAGCAAGGAATCAATTTTAGTTGTGACATTTTGAGGGAAGACAAGGTGAGCACCAAGAGGGCCAGAACAGAGAAGGTTGTGGAGAGTGAGGATGAAGCTATCAGGGCCTTACTGTGGGAACAAATAATAATAGATATTTTTGTAGGTTGCTCTTGAGGGAATGGCACCAGGATTAAATGACAGCATCAGTCTGGAGAGAAGAGGGAACATAGTGATAATGTTGAAAATAACACTGAGGGTGTGTGCTGTGTGGATGTAGAAGCTAATAGGTTTCCCAACTACAATCAAACAGGGTAGGCATGTGAGGTAAGATAAGGGGGTCAGTTTTAGCTGTAGCTGTATAGCTAAATGAAACCATCTGGCATTACTGTCCTGGAGAGTGGACACCTGCCTACAGAAGAGGGAGGGAGGTATTTAAAAAAAAACCCACAAAGGTGGAGACTCTGGGGGAATGAAGGAAGTTTCCAGAAGTTGACGTTGGTAAGGAGGAGAATTTAGGAAGAGGATGGACAACAGCTGCATCAAAACAGGTAAGGGAAGAAGAGCACAAATAGACTTTGGCAGTATGAAGGACAGAGATGAGGGATGCAGGGAGAAGGCAAGGCTGTCTGAAAAGCTATCCAACATCCTGATTTCTAACCTGGTGCAGCCCCCCATGTACACATACTCTTGCTCTGTTCAGAAATGTTGCCTGGGCAGCATCTGAGGATTTTGCATATTTGCCCTCAAAGTTTAGGAGGTTGGAGATGCGCAGGTGTAGATCCACCCACTGTGCAATGCATGCTCACTTGGTCCAATCTGTATCACACACTGATCCCATGAGTATGTGTCTGGGATGTGTGAGACTTGGAGGTCGCAATGCCCATGAACATGCCTGTATCCAGGAGAAACAGCCCCTTTCTCTGCTGTCTTAACAAGTGTCCCTTTTCCACATACCTGGGCAGAAGCAAATTTTACAAACTGAAGGGATTATGTGCTGGATATTGCATGTACCATTGATTGTATGTATCTATGCACACCTGATCTCAGCCAGGGACCATCTGACCCACTGATTTTTGGGTGGTTGGGTTTGTCATGTCCTTGAGTCAGGCATCTAAAGCCCATCCTACAGGGATTATATGATATTCAGCCAGAGGTGAGCATGCTCCCCGCAGAGATATGCTATTGATAGGGAGAGGTAATGAGTTAGATGAAATCATTACTTATCCTTCCAGTAAGTTGTGTCCTGATTTAGTAACATATTCCATTTGTAGATCATATTGTCTCTGGTGAGTCTGCTTTACAACAGCAGTGCAAACAAATTAAACAAAGTTTTGATATGCTTTTATCAAAGATTTGTCCCTAGTGTCCTTTGATTTACTTCTTGAGATCTCCTCTGGCACAAACTGGATAGAAGCAATATTTTCTCCCCCTCAAAGCTGATCTGAGCTCAAGCACCTCTGAGAATATATGAGCTCTGCCTTCAGAGCTGGCTTCAGGCATTCTGGAGAATGACTACCCTCCCCTTAATATATAACAGGCTGAAGATAGCTGTATGTCTTCCTTTCAGTGAAATTGCTTTTTTTCTCCAGTTCCTTGACATCCAGATGGTGGTGCTCTGTGTGTCCTGAGCCAATACCAAAATGAAAAAAAACCTGCTGCATTTTCTTGCTGGTTGACAAAGGGAGCTACAGAGGTACATGCTCTCCTTGCCTTTAACCACCCTTCCCTCTCCAGTGAGGACCAAAACTAATGACAGATGTCATTTGCCAGCAGGGAAAGATTCTTGCATTTTGCAGATTTTGTAATTGCATCACAGAGGTTAGAGCTGGGTATAACCTATTAATTACCCTTTACACCACTCCAAGTCTGTTGAAGATGGTTCTCTACAGCAGGAGGTATGGTTTCCAGCACACATTTTTATATGAAACAGAAATCTGGAACAAGAAATAACCTGGTTCCATGGGCATCAGAATAGAGTCTTTTTTGTCTCTAGTCTTTCACAGGATCATTTTCTGCCAAAAATGCTGATTAAGAAGATGAGCACTTGAGGTCATGGTGCTAGCATGCTTGTCAATAAGACTATGAAAGGGAAATATATCTTATGAAATAAGAAAATGGTCTTAAAGATGAGCGTGTTGAAAGACTGGAAAATCCAAAATAGTCGTTCATCAGGAAGACAGGTAAAGCAATGTGTGCAACAGCATCAGCCAGTTCTAGTTCAACTCATGTATAACAACTTGCCAGGTTAATACATTGCCAGGTTGTAAGATGCTACTGGTCTGTCTAGGTTTCTGCCTGTGAAATTTTTTGGGTAGTCTGAATGCAGAGAAGGGATATCACTTGCTGCCATTATAAAGGAAGCCAACAATATACAGCAAATGCAACCCTTAAGACAGCGGATAACTTCTGATCCTTTGGCTATGTTTGATGAGTGGTTCAGCCCTGGTTCCCAAGCACTGTGGTTCCCATGGGACTGACAGCATCCACCTGACACAGGAGTCCCAGTGGTAGGGCAGGCTTTGGGCTTGCAGACACCAGCACGGCCAGAACACGCAGGGTTCAGACACAAGCCCAGCCAAACTGTCTTCCATGGCGAGCATGGGAGAGGGACCCTGCTCTTGCCTATGAAGCCCAAGATCATTGTCCTGCTTCAGGTCTTCATGGTCTGCCTGGTGGCTGTTGTCGATAGGAAAAGGTTGGCATTTTGGGGACTCATGATGCAGAAAGGTTGGCCAGCCCTAATGAAGGATTATAACTGTGCTCTGCTGCAGGAAGGAAAGCTTGAGGTCGGCTGAGCTTTTCAATGTCTTTGATAAAGACCTACAATTTTCACATCTCGGGAAGTTGGATAGTCTTTGGGCAAGGAAGGCATTGGTATTCCACTGGGCAGATTTCACTTTCCCAGCTGTCCCATGGGCTTTCAGGGGCAAGTCAGTCTGTGGCCCTCAGCCAGCAAAGCACTTAGATGGGAGCATACCTCTCAGTCCATGGATCATCCTGCCGAATTTGTTAGGGCTCCTCACGCACTTCCAGGAAACGATGTGCTTTGCTGGGCTGGGTCCAGTGTCTCTCTCCTGTCCCCATTTGCATAAAGCTCTTTCACATCCCTTGAAGCCATACTAATATGCTGGATGGGCTATGGACACTGCCTGGGACTGCACTGCTTGCTTGAGTCATAACCATACTTTCAAAATTGAATGAGTAGAGTATGCTTTTGCTTAAAGTTAAAAAGCACTGTTCTTCTGGGTTGCAAGCAATATGAGCATCGGGAAGAGGAGAGCTGTGCCTACGCACTGTTCCAGTGATAAACACATGTACTCTTGTTTACTCCCTGAGAAGACAACTTTGAGCTCAAAGTTGGCAATGCTGGAGGGGATCAGCACGTGGCTGAGAGCAGCAGGTGGGAGCAGAGGAAGACACGGTGTGTTACCCTTTTTGTTATGGATGGATCCCAGAGCCCCAAAGGTGGCACTGCAACAGCAGCTTGAGCGAGCGTGACAGGACGGGTCAAGTGGAAATGTCAGGATGTTGTGGAGATGACAGAGACCAGCGTAAGTATCCAGCAGCAAAGGTCTGCTAGGGATTAGGGCGTGAAACAAGAAATACCCTGATGAGGGCATGCCTAGCTCTGTGGTGCAGAGAATACCTAAACACAGGGAACAGAGGAAACCGAACAGTAGGCAAGTGAGCTGGACAGTGATCATTTCAGAGAGCATTGGCTTTTGCTTAGTGCTGCTGTTGGGCAGATGAAGAGGCATGCAGTAGCAGTGTTGACAGATTCACGGCCACCCAGTGTCACTGTGAGCAGCTATGTTCGTGCCTGGGAAGCGCAGAAGGTGTCATGGTAAATCCCAAGGCATGTGTTCCTGTTAATGAAAGCCTGCAGTGATAAGCCACCTGAGAGAGATGTTGGAAACCAGTATCCTAATCTGACACGGTCAGAGATGTGTGTGGCTGAAGGTTGAATGAAATTGTAGGAGACTGTTTGGATCGACGATGGCAGTCTGGCTGGGGGTGGTGGGACTGGCTGGGCCCTGTGAATAATTTTCTGAGGATTTAATGTGAAGGACAAAACTGCGCTGTAGGTCATTAGAAAAACTATTCCTGCCATTTGCTCAGAATGACGTAACTGGAGACGGTAACTGTGTCACAGGGATTGGTGAAGGATGGATGCTCTGAGGCTCAAAGAGGAAGCCAGCCAAGACAACAGGGTTTGCAGAGGAACACATGAGAGCATGATCCAGTGGGCCACAATGGCTGGCTCTGTGGACTGCTGGCTGAGTATGTAATATCAGCCTGTACTTACACTAACAGGCAGAAGCAGTGTGCAGTGGACTTACACCCTTGTGTGTATGTGTGCAAGAGGGAGATGGTGACATTCAACAGTCTGCAGTGGTTTTTCAGGTCTGTCCTCTCTTACCGGTGAATTCGTGTCCTGATGTCAGCCACTTATACGTGTGTGCAATTTAGAACAGTGATTAAATTTTGTGGCTGAGGCTGTTAACATAATTTAAAATAACAGAATCATACAAAAACACAGCAGGAGAGAACTTCAGGAGGTCATGCAGACCACTCCTTGTCCCAAGGTAGGCTAATTGCATCAGTGTCACTTCTGATGTGTTTGAATAATTTATCCCTAAGGCTCTCCAACACTGGAAGCTCACCGTACCCTTAGGGAATTGTTTCCTCTGCTTTACTCTCCCCACTGCTGAAAAGGCTTTGGGATTCATCATATCTGATTTGAATATTTCTTTCTGGAATGTAAAACATGGTTGCAGGTGCTATTATCCACATATGGGCACTGAAACCCAAAAATACTCACTTTCTTTTATGGACTGCTCCCTCACACTTGTAAAATAAGAGAGCTGAGTTGGAGACATCCCTGCCATGCAAAGGAAATCAGTGGGGAAACTGGGCTTCTTCCAGCAGTGCTGGGCTGACACAGAAACCAGAGATGGCTGAGTAAGGAGATCAGCATGAAACACCCAGATTATACAAATGAATAGGATGAAACATTGCATGGCTCAGCAATTCTCTGCCAGATATGGGTGTCTGAGATACAGCTGGTTGCAGCAATCCTGTAATGGGGGTCAGAGAGTTGAGAGGAGGGAGGCGGCAACCAGGGGAATTAGCCCAATTCAGGGAATCTGAACTTTGGACTAAGAGTAGTTTAGGGGAAGAAAATGGGAGCAAAAATGCTTAATTGGGTGCTTTGGGAGACGACTATGTCTTGTCACAGTGCAGCAAGACTCAAAGGCAAATTCAGGATCTTTAAGTGGTGCTAGAGACAGATCTGTGAGTTGGCTCCTATCAAAAATGGTCTGTGGGACATCTATTTACCATGCACGACAACTGCGGGTAGATGTCGGCCATTGTTTTGTTTTGCTGTGCAGGATGGGGGAAGGTGGGTCTGCTGCCATCGAGAGGAGGTGGGAGGTTGTGGGGTGGCCCAGCTGTGCGTGTGTGTCATGGCTCCAGCTTCCCTCAGGAGGCACATTTCTTTGGGAGTGAAGGGGCTGAGCTGAAGAAGGAACATGGTGACTTTTTGGCAGGCAGGAACAGAGATCTACGGTGCTCCTGCTTTGAGGCCTCAGCTGAATCTCAGAGGCTCTGACTGCTGGCAGGAACTCACCAAGGAGAAGGAGGCAGGGAAATCACAAACACATTATTGACTCCCTTTCTTTTCTGCAACCCATCCCCAGCACTAACCATATTTGAAAATACAGCTTCCAGACTTCTTTTGCAACGGTTTCAAAAAACAATCTTACCTCTTTTGCCAGCCCTGTTTTTCCCTAGCTTTGAGTTTGGCATTGACATTAATTAGGACTTCCTTAGCATCATTAGCCTGGCGTTTTCCTTTGTTACTGAGGACAGCGAAGGTGACCTTGCTCGCCAGGTGGATTTTCTCAGCTCTGACAGTCTAATCATTAATGTCTTAGGAACAGAAGTAGGGATCTTACATGGGAAACTTGAGAAGAGCTATAAAAAATCACGTAGACAGCTGTCATTGTCAGCTGGCATAGCTCCAATAATTCAAAAGTAGATATGTTTCTGATAAGTCATCTTGTTCTCACACAACACATGCTGTAACTCCACACATATTACACATATTGGGTGCAATGGAGTGAAGTGATATTTCTGTTGCATGATAAGAAAATACAACAAATACCTACACGTGTAGCTCATTTGCAAGTGGCTGAGCTGAGTATACTGAGAGTAATAGCCAGCATTTCATAATCTCCATTTTATTATCCAGAAAAGTGGAACAGTGACCAGCACACTGATCTCTGATGATCTGGTTTCAAATGATAGCTTACAGCACAGCAAAAGTTATTTTGGTGGCTTCACTCTACTCCCCACCTGTACAGTCATGAAATTGTAGAATCATTGACAACTGTAAATAGGAAGGCACTTCTGGAGGTCATATATTCCAATACCCTGCTCAAAGCAGGTCCAACCAGAGCAAGTTGCTTGGGATCATGTCCAGTCAACTTCTGAGTATCTCCAAGGACAGAGATGATACTACCTTGCTGGGTAACCTGGTCAATATTTGACCATCCTCATGACAAAAAACCACAGTGCACTTAAAATATGAGTGGCAATCCCAGGTGAACAGAAACCCAGGCAGGGAATAACTGAGTTCTGCCTCTCAATACCAGGCAGCACCAGAAGACCTGTGTGGGTATGTTTCAAGATGCTGTGATTGGTCTCACCTTCATAAGCATTACATATACTAAGATTAAAAGAAGTATATAAAGACAGGAGAACATCATATTTGCCCATAGTAGTCTTTTTTTTAACAGAATACTGTGAAAACATAATATTTTTAATTCCAACGTGTCATCTGGCACACGAAGCAAGAGTTTGACAACAGGAGAGTCGTCACGAAGCATTCACATTGCAAAGGCACAGATGTGGGTAGCAGAGCTGTACGCAGCAGCCAGCTGCACTAGTACCAGGCTTGACTTCTAGAAAAGGCAAACTGGGAGCTGCCGCTTTCCACTGGCAAGCACGGAAGAATTGTTGATACTGTTTCTGACCCATTTGAATTGCACACTTTAATGTTTCTACAGTGGATTTCTAAACAGCCATATCCAGTGGGGCCCTGATCCTTGTAGGTACTTCTGAGAATTAACTTAAGAATAACAAACACAGCTTGCAGATTTGCCACTAGCAGCTGCCACAAGCTACTGAAAAAGGCAGATTATTAAGACTATACAAAACCAAAGCTGGGAATATAAATATCAAATGAAACGCTTACATGTTGCTGAACATGCTGCCTAACATCAGAAACACGAGACAACAGCAGAAAGCCATGCAACGTATTTTGGCAGAAGCGCGCAAACATTTCACAGCTTGTCCCCTGGATGCCATGCTCACACTTACATTGTTCTGTGTCACACTACCTTAACTTGTTTTAAGCATTTCCATCATCTGTGAGGTAGGGAGGGAAAAACAGAATAGTTAAAGTATAATCAAATGAGATCTTGCACATTGTAGTATAATTTGTAAACAATCTGATTATTGGCTGTGGTGTGGAGAGTGTGAATGGTTCAGGCTTCTGTCTCGATTTAGCCAGACAGGGAACTTTCTGGAAGCCAGGTGAGCGATTCAATGGGTTACTAAGGAAGTAGATGAAAAAACTAGGATTAACAGAGGAGAAATAGTGACAGAACATGAATAAACACATAAAAAAGTGAAAAATTTCTGTGTCTTACTGCATTTTTTTGCTGTCATGTCAGAATCAAAACTCCCAGTAACATCTTTCGATCAGTGGGCAATTTTAAACACTATGTTAATCTGGCTACTTCAGAAATATTTGAATAAAGATGCAAAATTAAAAAAAACAAACAACCACAAATCAGACCAATGCATTAGATAAAAGATAAAACTACATCAGTTATCATCTCTGTATGTGTAAATCTACAGAAGTCTTTCTTCTAGATGAGAAATTACAGTCATAAAATAAAAATAATAGATCTAGATCTTGTTGATACATTGCTCATCATTTTTGATTATACTTCCAAAATCATAGGTACCATTTGAAAGACCCAGCCTACCAAATCCTTATATGCACAAACTCTCCTAATGGCTTAGTTTTAAGGGCAGCCATGCATTGTGCTTTTAATTATTCACCCACAGAAGCCTGCTCCAGTGAGATCTTGTGCCCATGATGCCCTGAGAAAGCCCAGGGCATCTTAAAGATACTTTGGACCTCAAAGGACTGTATCTTCAGCTACTCCTATACTACTTCACCTACTCCTATAATTTATTGTGAATTTACAGTACTTTGCATAAGTGTATAAACCTTTCGTGTCTGATGAGGACAGATACTAAAAGTCACCTACAAGCTGAAGGATTTGTATCGAGAAACAATGTGTACTTGCACATCTATGTATTATACTGCTGAACAGCTAAAAATCTGTAACAAGCATGGAAGAAACAAGAGTCTCTCCTGAGGGAGTGGCAGAGTAATCAATTGGTCTAAACTTTTGCTATTAGACAGGAGTCTCAAAGGAGATGTAAAATAGATAGAATTTGAGACTCTATCTTAAAGCAATAATTTCTTAACTAGGAATGTAGACTAATGGTTCCACTATCACTTGAAAACTGTTTTGAAAAGATTTTAAGAACTTTAAAATAGATTTGACATATAAATCACAAATAGACAAAATAACATCAGAGTTGTATTTTCTAGCTGGGTCTAATGCAGAAGAACTGTAAAATGCAGCAGAGAAATTAGACACAATAGCTGGAAATATCTAAATGCATTGATTAAATGATTGGCATGTCCCTCGTGAAAATAGTCAATATATTAACTTTTCTAAAGATTCACAGTAGGCAGTAAGGGAAAAAAAAACCACGAAACTTATATGTCTGTGTATGTGGGTGTGTATCTATAAATTTTTTTTAAAAAAAGAATTTGCTGGATTTCTGTCTTTCTTGGAAGTTGTGACTGTTTGCATACTGGTACTGGAGTGCCTCCATTGGCTTGTCTCCTACCATTATTTCAGCAATGAAACATGGGACAGACAGAGCTGCTGAAGGATATGCACATTGGTTGAATACTGAGATACAAAGCAAACCAGCTGTCTCATTTACAATGCTGGGGAAAAATGAGGTAAAATAGCTTATTAAACAAGTGTTATTGACATAATTTTACTTTTTTCCCTATTTTATTTTGATCCTTCTGCATAGTGAGAGCCAACGATCAGGAATTTGTAGCGATGTAATTGTGCTTGGCTCCCTGCCTCCCTCCGGCACATCCGAGTTAAGTGGAACCGATGCTGTTTCGTGCAGATTAGGCGGCAGTCGTTACAATTCAGCAGCGTTACACCAATTGGATACACTTGGAAAATATCCTAGGGAAACCAAGACCCTGTTCAGTCGCTGACAAAGGCTCCCACGCTCCCCAAGCTCTGCCTTTCCCCAGACAGTGATCTTTCCCCAGGATCACCCGAGGATGTCCCTGCCTGTTCTGCCTCCCTGACATGCTGGCCGTGCAGCTGCTGAGGGACGTGGGATGTGCAGTCCCACCCCTGGGATGCCGTGGAGAAGACCCCGGGGAGCTTGGGTGCTTATTGCCTGTCCCATGGGCTTTGGCTTAGGCTTACCATCCCCATGGAGATGAAGGCTTAGTTATCACCCAGTCAGCGTAAACCATACATAAGTAGAGCCAATCTCACTGCTCAAGTCTCCTGGGGGATCTGCACAGGTTTATTATCCCAGGTAACATATCCTCTCCACAGGAGACTCTCCTGCCACCCTCTTAGTTAGGTCAAGGACTGCTTCCCCTCCGTATGTATGTATCATGTAGCCATAGCAGGAATCATTTCTGGCCCTTAACTGGTTAATAAACAATGTTTTCCTTTGGTCAGCAGTAAAATGCTTGTCCTTCCTTGAGTTCCTCCTTGGCATCTTTCATCAAGGGATGTACCTTTCACTGAGCCTTAATTTCTGTATCAGTCTGTACCCTAAAATACACATACAATACAGGTTTCTAAGCAGGTTAAGTGTATATAGCTGGTGGCTGTCTCCTGAACAAGTCCGGTCATGGGAATGACCCAACACTTGGTGGTGGACTGGGAAGACCGATCCCCAACCTTTGGGGATTTTCTTTGGTAAATCGTGACAATGCGGATGAGATACTGGCAGGGCTGGGGCCATCTGGGGATATGCTCACATCCATGTTTCAGTTGGGATCAGGAGAACAAGTTTCTGATCAAATTTCTGAGGTGAACTTCCCATTTACTATTCTTGTGCCAGCTGATGATGGGCAACTGTGGGGCTGTCCTGATTGCGGCTGGGATAGAGTTAATTTTCTTCCTAGTAGCTGGTATAGTGCCCTGTTTTGGATTTAGTATGAGAATAATGTTGGTAACACACTGATGTTTTCGTTGTTGCTGAGCAGTGCTTACACTAAGTCAAGGACTTTTCAGCTTCTCATACTGCCCTGCCAGCGAGGAGACTGGGGGTGCACAAGAAGCTGGGAGGGGACACAGCTGGGACAGCTGACCCCAACTGACCCAAGGGATGTTCCGTACCATATGATGTCGTGCTGAACAATAAAACTGGGGGGAGTTGGCCAGGGGATGGCTGCCCGCTGCTTGGGAACTGGCTGGGCGTTGGTCAGTGGGTGGTGAGCAATTGCACTTTGCATTACTTGTTTTGTATGTTCTCTTATCATTATTATTACTTTCCCTTCCTTTTCTGTCCAATTAAACTGTCTTTATCTCAACCCATTACTTTTACCTTTTTTCCAATTCTCTCCCCAGTCCCACTGTGGGCGGGTGGTGAGCAAACAGCTGTGTGGTGTTTAGCTGCCTGCTGGGTTAAACCACAACAGGGGCCAAGCGGGAGCTTGGCTGGAATAATGTCTTCTCTCCACCGTGCTGCTGGCACGGACATCAGACCCCCAGCACAAGCCATTTCAGCCTGCAGTGCTGCTCCTACTGCTAATGTAGACGTTGCCTGAATGAATCCTGCTGACTTGATTGATCCTGTTTAAATCAATGCGATTGTTTGTACGAGCAAAGTTGATAGATCTGGCCCTAAATGGCATTTACTCCACCATATTATTTGGCATATAAATCAGCTGTTTGGGGCAGTGGTCACTGTTTTGTTACCACTGTGAATTTAGGAAAAAAAATCTATTAAAGTCATTGAAGAAAGTCCATATTTACAGTGGAATAACTGATGTTAACACTTGACTGGTTATATTTAGATGTGTAAAGCAGCCTTGCTCTGGAGCTAGTTTAATGGGAATCTTCTGTCATTTGGGATCCTTGAATTTAGGGCTACAGGAAGAAGTAACCAAGTTCATTATAATCCCTTTCTTCCAAAATATCATATACATCTGTGAATTATGCATTTGCTTACATAGTTGTAAATCTGCATGTCGCTCTTTCTACCCAGTGACAAAATATTCTTTTAGCTTTTTTAATGGTTACTGTAAAATTCTCCATGATGTATATTGCAAGTAGTAATTTTCATCTAGAAATATGGATGACATCTTGCCTATGGCAATGAACAGGTTTTAATACAACAATAAAGCATGCCCTGTCTTCTTAATTAGTCTCCATTGATTAAACATGCAGATTATTTACAAAAAGCCTAATGCAACGGAAAGGAAGAATAACTAATGCAATGGCTGTATTCCCAGGATCACATGCAATTCATCTTTACTAAGCTAGCTGAGCCTCTATAATCTCAAGGCATTTATGAAATAATAGGGAGAAAGCTTTAGGTTAAGCATATTTAGTATAAAAAGTATTTGTTTAATTTCTTTCTTAAAATGAAATTCTCCTATTCTTGAGGGAAAAGGCAAGCGCTAGCCGAGTTAAAGCCATAGACATCTTGCAGTAAAATGTAAGAAGCCTTGTCAGATCACTAATGGAAACAATCTTTGTGATGCTGAGATTTTGTAGCTTATAATTAAACATCACAGTCCAGCCCCTGTAACCTCTATCATCCTCACATGTCCTATTTTACACATCACAGCAATTAGCGAAGCATATAGTATATATTTAGATGAAGGCTTTCTCTCAGGAGCTGGTGATGTAGTGACTCAGCAAGGCATCATCAGAAGGCATTTGCCAGTGCTAAGGCTTTGTACACCTCTGTGGGGGCTAGACCTGTCAGATTAATACAAGAGGCTATTTTTATAACATCCAGAAGGTTTCTGCTGTACATCAAACTGCACTAGCTGCTTATTTTAGATGACAGCAGTTCATACATTATTCTTGAACAATATAGTCTTTAGCGGTTTTTGGATATGTATACCTCCTAAAATGAAACTTTCCTGTGAAGCATTTTGTAGAAGAAGGGCTTCCAAATTGAGATCATCAGAGACACTTTCATCAGGCACTTCAAACGTAACCGTGAATTAACAGCCCACATAGCAAAGGTAAGTAGCAGTCGTGGCGACAGGCTGCCTGGGTATCGGGGAGTACTCTGAGTGCATAATTTGGGACAACATGAACATCTGGATTCATGCCCTGCTCTCTTCTGCTGAGCTGGGGTTTGACCCTGGGCAGTGCCGACTGCCTTTTGAAAGAGGCCATGCTCTTCAGCTGATCCGGTCTTTTATTTATCGTGTTAATTTTTTCTCCCAGCAACGTAAATCTCACCCTCCTTCCCACCCACTCAGTTGTTTTAATTCTGAAAAGTAACTTGCCTGAAAGCCACCATTTTCCCTGCGGGTGTTGATGCTGGATCACATGCATGTGACACGCACAGCCCGCCGCTAGCGGAGGGGCTGTGCTTTACTTTCTCTTGGCTGCCCTTAAATCTGCCCGTGGTGTTTGGAGGGTTAGTCTGAGCCCATGAGCTGAGCATTTCGCCCTGACTCACGTCTCCTTCCATGTCCCCGAGCTGATGGGGCAGATCCTGACTGCAAATGTGTGAAGCAGTGGAAGACACTTGTGAGATCCCAGCTCCATCCCCAAGGTCAGAATCAAGGACTTCAAGCAACTTTTGGAGAGATAGTGGAAATTACCACCGAAGCCAAGTAATTTCACCAAAGATGTCATCATTAACACTGGGCTTTCACAATGTGCTCTTTGTGTGTAAATCTCAGAAAGATATTGTCAAGGAGGTCGCTGTTATTAGCTCTAATGGCCCAGTGAAGTGACTTGGAAAAGGTGACACTGGAGCCAACAAAGGCACTGAAGCAGAAGTGGGCTTTTCTGAGTCATGGTCTGACTCTCAGCCCTCCTCACTCCTGCTGCCCTGATGCCACTGGAGCTGCCCTCCCTCTCTCCTGTTCCCTGTTGCCCTTCTGCAGTCCCATACCAGCTGCCCATCCTTGCTCACCAAAGCACTTACCAAAGTGCCTTAATTGGCATACGCTCCCAGGTCTCACTTGGCAAAATGTAGCTGTGCCTGCACTTTTCTAAATGGGGATGGATTAACTGCACGCTTAAAAGCTTTGCTGGATGGAGACCTGCATTCTACAGCCAGCTCCACCTTCATTGCTGGAGCCTGCAGAGAGGAGGAGAAGGCATTTTTCTCCTTCTCCCACGCTAGCTGGGAAAAAGAGGGGCAAGAGAAGCAGGGAGAGCACTGACTTGGTTTCTGCATCAGAGCAGGCAGTACACCGCTGTCAGGAAAGCAGGACCTGGAGCATGAGGCTCTGAGCACCTGCCCAGATCCCACAGCACCCCAGTAGCAAGGCTGAGCTGAGAAGTGTGCCACATCTTAGTAGTTCTGCCATATTTTTTAATAAAAACATTTAGAGAAAAGGTTTCCCTAGTGACTTTGGTAAAAAGAAACACCTAAAAACTCAACATTTTTTATGAAGGCAGCTATTAATACTAGTGGTAATATTAGTTGTATCTAGGATAACTAGTAGCAATAATAATTGCCTGCATAAAAAGCATTGTTGTTTTTTTAGTAGGAGTTGGGTATTAGTAATAATAATACTTTCATTTAAGTAGCTCTTTCATGTGCAAAACACGTTAGGGATGATATCTAAGTTGTGCAACAGAGGGGTGCTGGAACCTCCATTACCTAAGCTATTAAACATCCTTTAAACTATGGAATAAAAACACCACATTGTGCCTGTTATTATAAGAACACAGCATTTAACATCCTATTGAAAAGAAAAACTGTACTTCTTATATCTTTTCCTGACTGAAGCTTATTTCCATTGTTTTCTCAGAGAAGCAACAAAGTTTGGACTTAGTCTGTTTAATCACACCTTCAGTTTTCATACCTTTATGTTATTATCGTCAATGCACGATTTTTAAAATATCTGTTCCTGAAGTTATTTCCCCCATCAAAAGCTTTGGTTTTGCTTCTGAGGTGTATGTCTTATACCTATATAGTAAACTCACCTGTGGTATTAAGGACAAAGATCTCTTTGCTGAATCACTACAGTCAACAGGAATGTCAATATTTATCTCTATGGTAGTTGCGTGAGGTCTCTGTTAGTTTCTTTCCCTTTTAAGTTGCTGCTTTTGTTTTCGGTTTCCCTAGACTCCCAGCATCACTCATGACAATGTGAGTGGAGGGTTCTCACCACGGAAGCTGTAATAGTCATTGATTTTTTTGGTTCAGCAGCAGAACCAGAAAAAAAAAAAGAAGATTTCTATCAACCTTCTGAAATGCAATCCTGAAAACTTTAACTTCAGATCAGCAAAATACGCAATGTGAGGGACATCATATAAAAGTAGAGGGAAAAAAGCCTGGCATCACAAAGCAGAAGGGTCAAGTATGGTGGCTACTCTTCCCTGACCTGGTACTTAAAGGAAAAGATGTTCACTGAGGTCAAAACCACACTCTGCTACATGCAGGGATTTGAGTCAAAGCCCTTCTTTTACTAGAGCTGTTTCCTAGCTCCAGGCAGAGATCACATGAAACAAGATGTTCTCCAGCTCTCCTGGTGTGGCTATTTTACTTTTCATGGCAACCGTACAAATGCTTAGCAATCGAGCGGAGAAGAGCATGTGTTTGAGTGACTCTGCAGCCTGGTACAGCCTTTGGTTGAGGTAGAGCACCATCGGGTTTTAGCTTGGTGGCAATGGCCATTAAAGCCATTCGCACCGAATTAAACCGTATTGAAAGAAGAGCCGTCAGACACTCCCTGAAAATTCCTGTAAGTGTGATGGATGAGCAGTGGCTGCCCTGAAGGAAGGCAGTAGCAGCTCCTCTCTCCCAGGGAAGGGAGGGCTGGAGCCACACGTCCTGCCCCATCATCAGTACACCTGGGAAGGGAGAGGGAAACTACCACCAAGGTCCAAACTATTTATCAGATAAAACTATTGCTGAATTTGACCCAAATTCATAAAGAATTGTTATGACCCCAAATTGCATTTTTTAGTTAATAAAAGAACTAGAAATGTTGCTGCTAAGTGCTGCTCACCACCTCTGAACATCAGTCATGCACATTGAAACCCCCACTTCCCGTGACAGCCCATGCCTATGAGTTCTACCTGCACACGCAAGAGGGCTGCTGGTGAATCCTTCAGCTCCATCAACATGGTGGTCAAGAAAGACAATATCACAAATTCAACTGCCTCCCTGCAATCTCCTCACCACTCTGCGGCCCAGCCCCAACCTGAAGGATCTGCACATTGATGCTACTTCACTAATCTCACCAGTTTAGGTTAGAAAGTCCCGAGGCTGTATGTCAGCTCTCTTGTATGCATCATTATTTCTGTATCTAAATCTTCTTTAAATATTGGGCAGGCTCTTTTCATAGCTGAGTAGTCATTTCAGCAAGTGTGGTGGTTGATTTACGGTTTGTACTCTGTACACTTTCTGTAGTGAAGCATAAAATTGAAAGGCTTATGTCAAATTCATTCATACATGTACATGTTCAAGAACAAATTAATTTTAAAGCACTTACAGGGTATATAATGTTTCTATCTCATGCTTTACAAATCTATAAAGTAATTTATTACATAAAGTCTACTTTAGAAGAGAGCTGCAGTAGAACAGATAGCAAAGTGATTTCAATCTAAAATATCCCAGTGCTACACTCCCCCAGATATCTGCATTTCAGATCTGATAGAAATCATGAGTAATCAGTTTCTAAAGCAAAATTATTATACAAGGAAAGGTTCTCAGTGCAATGTCCTCTCGCAAAACCAGGCTATTCTAGGACAAATTAAGTTTTCTAACCATCAGTATGCAGCACACTAGATAAGAGGTCAGATTTGGATCTCAAACTAGCATAAATCAGGAATCACAGTTATGCAGGACCAGAATAAACTCATTTAGATGAATACTGGATAAATGCCCTGTGTAACTGTAATACTAGGGCCATTGTAATTAACTTCAAGAGAGTTTCCACCCCATGAGAACAGATATCTTCCAGCTAGCATTACTGCTGTGGTCCTTCTCCTCTGGATGGCATGGCCAATGGAGGGAACCTCTGCACAGGGTGAGTATCTTCCCTGCGCCATCCGAGCGCAGGTTCTTTGAACATCCTTCCAGCACGTTGTGTTTTGGAGGGCCACCAGCTTATTTCTGCTTTCTTCAGCAGGAGCTGGGAACTGTGAGCACTGCTTAGCACTGGCCTCACTGCATGGGGCCAGGGGACCCAGAAAGCATGTGGACCACCTCTCTTTGGTTACAGCCAAGCTCCTTCTCCACTTGGAGCAACATCATGCCTGTAAATTCCGCCATGTTCAGTACTTGTCATTAGCAAATGTGGTAGGCAATCACTAAAAATGTTCAAAGATAAGCAATGACCCAAATTCAACCCTGGGATGAGCAGCTCCAGCTCCCCTGAAATTGCAGGCTGGCATGGATGGGAAGGAGTGCTGAGTCTAACGAGCTGACAGCCAGCTGGTTTGTCACAACTACTTCTGCTCTGTCCTGGCATCCTTGTGTCCGCGTTTTTTTCAGGGGCATTCCTGCTCTCTCTGCAAGCAGCAATTTCATATACTAACAGCACAAGGAGTAAAATATACAGCAATGGCTGCGAACTGCTACCGTGCTCCTCTTCCCACTATTCATCCCACTTGGCTTACGTATGGCATCTGGGTAGCTAACTCTGTAATTTGTACACAGGCAGTGCGTTCCCTCATCTCCTCAGGAGAAACAGAGACATAATCAGAATTTAGGGTGACTTCTAAAAGGTGTGTATTTCAAAGGCAAAATTGCAACATAAAGCATTCAGAGAAACTATAACCCAAGTACCACCTGCGTGCAGAAGGGGGAAGGAAAATATCATTCTTGGTAACAGCCAGTGGCTGCAGACCAAAGGGTCTAATTCAAGGCAGCTGCTCCTGCTCCTCGCATCAGAGGGAAGAAGCCCTAGTTTCAGTTCCCCCATGCAGTGAATTGTGAGATATTTATAAAAAGTGGAACAGCTTCCACAGCGCAGGGCGATAAAGGTCACCCCAGCACAGCTGGGCAGGTAACCAGTCAGCATGGCACAGCCACAGCCACAGCAGCCCGGGGTGTGGGGCAACGGGATTGTCCTTCAACACAGACACACAGGCCAGGGGGTCACCCCAGGGCTGGGGATGCTCACGCAGGATCGAAGAGCGGTGCCTCGTCTTTTTCTTCTGCTGAACGCTGGGACCAGGTTTCTCAAAAGCAGCTAATGACACTGGGTGCATTAAAATTCTCAGCAGAGGAATTGATTTTGTTGGACATTCTCTTTCTGGAAGTCAGTTCAAACTGGGTCCCCCCCAAAAGTCCTTTTGAAAAGGCTAACCACTGCCAGCCTCCTGCACCACTTTCTTCCCCGCAGCCCCCCAGCAGCTGCGTCGCTGACACATGTGAAGTGAGAAAAGTCCTTATTCCAGCAGGAAATGGTGAAAAAGAAAGAACTATTAGCCTGAAATTCTGCAGTGAAAGAGGAGAGAGATTTCAGAGGAACCCAAAGAAAACTTGCATCCAGCTCAGTGGGAATGCCTTAGGTCTACACTTCACCTAATTCTTTGCAGAAAGCAAGTTAGTGCTACCACCTTAACGACTGCTTTAAACAAAGGGAATCCTAAAATTTGCTTTATCATCAGAAGGCGACGGCTGGCAGCCAAGAAGCGCTGGCAGCAGTGGGGGGCTGGAGGAGCACCCCCAGCACAGCCCCATTGCAGCCACTGCCCTGCTGCAGCAGGGAGGCAGCTGTACCGAGTGCCGTGCTGCCTGCTGTGCTGTTTGCCGAGCGTTTTGCACGCTCCTGTTTGCAGTTGCTAATAAATACCCCCAGTGTTAATAATTTGAGCTGGAATCTTCTGTGACTTCTTTCTGCCTCAGGTTGCATTTTTTTCTTTAAAGTTTCAGCACAGCAGTTCAGCAGTTTTTGAGAACCTGCATTGTTGCCTAAGGAGTTTCTGACTCTGAGAGGAGATAAAATTCATCAGTTTTCTTGTGGCTGCCACAGTAGTACTCAAATATTAAATAAATGGTATTTGGATGGAGTTTGTCTGAAGTTTGATTGTGCAAATCAGTCATAAAGACCTTGACAACTAAATGTCAGTGTAGACCTATCCCACCGTTGTTGTGCTGGCGCAGAGTGCTCTGGGGCTGTTCGTGCCCTATGAATTAGATTCACAAAGTGGTCATAGTGTCATGCCATGGTGCCATAGCACCCACCTTTCAGGGATCTAACCCCCCTCAAGCATTCACAAAATAGGATGTAATAGGTAGGCAGTTTGCAGCGTGAGGGGAAAGATCGGTTCCTAAGCCTGGGATCCAGGAAAGCCAACATGGCGCAGAAGGAGCATCTATGCTAGATGATAGAAAACATAAAGGCTAGGATGCATTTGAAATGCAACTTTGCTGAGCTCTGCACAAAACGCAGAGGAAATGCTCAGCTTTTCCTGGCCAGTGGAGAGCTGCTTCTACTCAAGAACATTTCTACGGACGCCTGCTGTTTCCTACCCTTGTATTCCAGGAAGGCAGTTATTGTATTAAATCTTCTCAGGTGGCTATCATGATGAAAAGTTTGCTGGGAGATCTCACAGCTCCCCTAGAGACCTCTGCAGGGCCAGGAGGGGATGAAGCTTTGGTCCCTGGCTGCAGTACTAATTCCTACCCAAGGCTGCCTTCTTTGGCCATGTGCATCTTCAGATTTGTAGGGTGCTGTCTGGGATTTCGGGTAGGAGGGAATGCTCCCTGGAGATGGCCGAGTCTCCCTTCCATGCCTAAATAAAAATCTCCTATAGGTAGGTCCTACCTCCGTGTGGGTAAAGGAATCATCATTGAATAAATGCCTGTGTTTGCCCAGAAAAATGCTTATTAACAAATTACATTTGTTTCTTTCTAATACCGTCAACTTTCTCAGTGAATTGATGTGGAGGAGTTTTCTCTCTTGAACTGGCTCTTTAATTGCACTGCTAACGAGGTAGGTAGGGCGCCAGGGTAAATAAGCACAGGCAGTGCTCTCTGCTATTATGGCTGGTGATTGCCTCCAGCTGCTGAACTAACACAGTGACAGTGAAGCCCATGGTGCAGACAAACATTTTGCTACTGCCTCAGATTTCAAGTTAGCTTATAAAAAATGTGGACTTATGCAATATAAAAGACTTTCTAAGGTGTTTGACTTGGTATTGCAGGGTATAACATTAGCACTGTGTAGGTTTAATAAAGCACATAGGAAACAAAGATGAAGAACTGCTTTGTCTGAATACCCTTTGACAATGAACCACCACCATTAAACAGGGGTGTCCCTAGTATAGGGATTGTTCCTAGACCTAAAACTGTTCATCAGCAGTGCAGATGCTACATTAGATCATGGCTGATAAAATCTGTAGCTGGCACAAGAATCGATGTTATGTTTAAACGATGAAGAGAAGGCAGCCATACGAGACGTATTGCTTGGTCAGCTGGATCCACTGTTTTTAAGTACAGCCAAATACAGAGTTAAACTCCACAGAAGAAGAAATAATGGCTGCTCTAGTTAAGTGCTATTTTTCCTCTAAAGGATTTAGAGGCCAAACAAGAAGATGAAACCTCAAGTTCTCTAATAGCTGAGAAGGCTAGTGAGACCTTGGATGGCTAAACAGGGGATGCTGAGACGGAGGCAGGAGCCGAGGCTGACGTGTGTGCTGTCTGCAGTCTTAGTATCCACGTATCACTGAGGACGCTGAAAAAGTGGGAAAGATGCAGAGAAGAACTGCAAAAGCGGGCCAAGGACTAGAGAAGCCACCTAATGGGGAAAGAGAGATTTAAAAAGTGCTATTTGTCTAGCTTACCAAAAAGAAGATTGAAAGGTCTTGATTACAGTGAATAACTATCTTCACAGGGAGAAAAGTGCTCTTTAATCTGGTGGAAAAGGCTGAATCGTTGAAAGCTGAAACCAGATAGATCTGAAGAGGAAATTAGGCAAAACATGTTAATAGTGAGGGTTGGAAACAAGCTGCTGAGGGAAGGGAAGGGAAGGGAAGGGAAGGGAAGGGAAGGGAAGGGAAGGGAAGGGAAGGGAAGGGAAGGGAGTCTGCAGTGCTTGATGAAGATGTCACGATGCTTTCTGAGAGAGACAATTTTCTGGTACATGTGCTATGTTTCAGTCCATCTCAATATGGGCACAACTCGGTGAGAATTTAAGAGCTGTGATAAAATCTAGCTGTCTCTTCCAGCTTCAAACTCTGGGACCCTGTAGGAGCCATCTGGAGGTGCGCAGGGGTGTGCACGCCAGCTGGGGGTCTGTGCAGGGAGAAGAGGCCCCTGTTTTCTCTCTCTCCCCTTCAGCAGGATAGTCATGCCAGGAACCAGTGCCGGGATTTACTCCTAAAAGCCTGGCTGGCTGTGTTTCCAAAATGCCTTGCAGCACAACAAACCCCTTGCTTATCCGACCTCACTGAAACTCTTCCTAATGAGCAGGGGGGATGGCGGGGCATTGCAGGGGGGACCATGCCAGCTCGCCCCTATCCCCAGCAAGGCAGGTGGCTCGGGGCGCTGAGCCAGGCTGACACGGCTCCAGTGGGCGATGCTTCCCTTGGGGGGGATTATTTGGAAGAACAACGCGTCTGCTCATTCTGAGTGAGTTTTCTATCTGAAATGCAATACTTTTTCTTAAGTGAAGTATGTATCCTCCCCCCTCTCTCTCCATCTCCCCACCTTCCACAGAGATAAAGAATTATTTTTTCCCCAGTGGAGCAGCAACATCCTTCAAATGCCTATTAGACAGCCTCACCCTCACTTAGTTCGTGAGATCAGCTGTGCACACTCTGTCCTGCAACCCGGACTAGCCACGCTGTGCTGCGGCTGTGCCTTTGCATCTAGCAAATGGTTTCCAATACAATTATAATATTTTCAATCTATGGCAGGATTGAACTCAACAGGGCTAAAAGGCTCAAAATAAGGTGGGTACGATGTCACCTGCAGCAAAACAATAATCCCCACCTTCTTTGAAGCTGACTGTAGCTATTTTTTATTCCTTTAAGTTGTCAGTCTCATGGCAAGATGCTGGCAAAAATTAACTCCCACACTTGGCTTTGCAGCAGGAAGGTGACTGCGTCATGGAATGATGTTTCAAGCTTTCATAAATTTATCTTTGACAAAATGCATCTCTTTAGCAAGAGGAGAGCTAGGCTGGAAATAAGCAAGGAATGCTAACACCCTATCATGGTGCTTCTAGACTTTTTCAGGATGGAGAGTCCATTACTCAATCTTTAAAGAAATTATCAAAATCTCCATACACTTATTATAGAAGAGCGAAAACCTGAACAGTGCTAGCAATGATGGAGCAGCCCTTGGAGAAGAAAGATGTGTGGACTCTGGTTGAATTTGCAGTGCCTTGCGTTATCCCAGGCTGCATGTCTGGGACCCTTGAGGATTCAGCCCCTGGGGAGAGTAACTTTCCTCCAGCTCGTGAATGGTTTCCAAACAGTAATCTCCACTGACAAGTTGCAGATCACCCATGGATGCTCAGCAGGCAATTGCCTGGTCTCATGATAATACAGTAAGAAATTTAAGATCCTGCTCTCCTCCCAGTCCACGCTCCTTCCTCCAGGACCCCTCACATATTTTCTTCCCATGACTTTCCAGGGAAAGCAGCTGCTGTAGCTGCTCCTGGGATACAAGGGTTACACAGGAAAAAGCTCTTCCTTGAGCAATATCACTCACTAATGTGTGGTTAAGCACAGAAATATTTCCTGATTTTTCTGTTTGTTTTTTTTTTTTAAGGAGGTAGAGAGGGGTAACGAATGGTAAAACTAATGAGTCAGTCACATGTTTTCAAAAGGATGGAGAATGAGTTATCTGATGGAAAATCAAAAGGCTTGATTGCAGTTTTTGTCGTGAGCCTCTACCAGTTTGGCTGTGGTAAAATCCATTGACTTTTCTATAATTGTCCCAATTAAACAATCAGGAGTGAGGGGCAAATTAGACCCAAAGTCCACATTTGCAGGCAATTAAAAGCATAGCATTCTGGCTGATTGAGATGAACATTTAAATCAGCTGATTTAACAACAATTAAACAAAAACTTGCTAACTTGTACAATAAAGAAATCAATAGAGAGATCAGGATAAAATATGTGGGTTTGCCAAAGAGAAACAGAGAAGTGGAAATTAATGACAATCACAAAAAAATCCAAACCCAAACCCCAGTGGTTTTCACAGAAAAGAGCCTTCGAGGGCAACCACTCCACAGTAAAGTAGAGGAAGGCAAAACTTATGAAGACATTAATCAAGGTACAAGTGAAAAGAAAATGAGATGCTTCGGGGCACAGAGATGACAGGAAGCATATCTGTGGCAATAAGGGATGATGGAAATCATACAGAGGGAAATAAAACAAAGGATACACGAGGAAAGGATGCAAGAGCTGCAGAACACCTACTCTGACAATAGTCTTTTGCTCTTACTAAAAGAGAAAATCAATAAACTCTGTGTAGGAAGAGAAGCTTATTAAATCATTGACTGTCCAACTGCATATTCCTGTTGGCAAACACATTGCTCTGTGTGATAGATGGACAGCAGGGTCAAGAGGTCGTTCACTGAAGTGAACAGGCTTCATAAAATCTAAATTTGCAAACAGCTGGAGCGGCAGAGCCCCACTGAAGTTACTGCTGTCAGGCGATTTCTGTTCGCTGCAACACCGCGAGTTCATTTACGGAGCAGTGAGAGGGTTTCAATCGAGGGAGAAGCAGGAGGGACTCTTGCAGCTCTGGCCCAGGGTACGCTGGATCTGTGCACGCCCGTGACCAGCCATGCTGCAGCAGCTGCCCCTGGAGCAGTGATGGCTGGTGGCCACGGTGGTCTGCTCTGGGTCACCGGCGCCGGTGGCTCACTCCCTCACCCTGCTCTCCAGACATGGAGCTGGCGGTACAAGTGGAATGAAACTGTAACACCGTCATTCTTTCTTTGTCCGACGACATGCCCTAGCCCATCGTCACCGAAGGACTTGTGAACCCTAGAGTCATAAGGGTTTGGGCTGGAAGGGACCTTCAAAGGTCTTCTAGTCCAACTCTGCTGTCGTGGGCAGGGACATCTTTCACTTGGTCAGGTTGCTGAAGGTCACCCTTCATTTGGCACATACCACAGCAACAATGAAATGCCTTCTTCGAAGAGACCCAGTGTTTCTCCCACTGTCAGGCAGCAAGTTGTAGCCTGACTTGTTTTCTTCTCTCCCTGGTGGCTATGTTACTGGCAGGTCCCTGGTCCCACTGGCATCAGCCCATTGCTTCCCTATGCCCCCTGCCCCATCACCTCTCCAGGGCTTCCCCCTGGGTCAGTGGCTTCTCCTCTCCTTTGCAGTGTTAATGACCCCTTTTTGCAAGATGAAACTCAGGGCTCACTTGCTTACTGGTGAGAGCAAGAGAGGGAAAGGGGCTTTCCAGGGAGAGCAGTGGACTGTAATCCTTCAGGAACATGCATTTCATCCATAACTGAGCAGCTGAGCAGACAAGTCTGAGGCACAAAGAAACCAAGGTCCTACAGGACCAGGTCACAGACCCAACGCCCCAGCCTCCCCTCCAGTATGGCACCTTCTTCTGAACCGAAGTGACAGGATCGTACCCCAGTGGAGCTCAAACATGTTTCAATGTACCTACAGTCCCCTCACTGCACGGCCCCATGCACAGCAGGGTGGGGTTTGGTGAAGATGTGAGATCTGGAGATGGCAGCCATGGAAATGTCACTTCCTATAGCCAGGTCGTCCCGTAGCTTCCCTCCTCCCCTGTGTTTCTTTGCCAGCATGACTAACACTGGCAGTAAGATTTCTGTGTCTAACCAATGCAAAGCATTTGCATTTTAAGTACTTCTCACATTAAGTAACGCCTCATTCTGATTTGCTTTTTGGAGTAGATATTTCTTTAACTTTCTAAGCATACTAATTATTTTTTTCTTTTGGAGGGGAGATGGGTGTGCTCTGCCTCTCAGGGGCAAGGCTGAGATCCTGGATGCTCATTTTAGACTGATGGAGAAGGAGCCTTTGAGGACGGGCCGTCAGTGTCTGTAAATCCCCAGCTCCCAAATGCTGTAAGTTTACTGCTGTGGATTGGGAACTACCCAATTTGACCTTGATGAGCAAAATGTTTTTCTGCTTTTTTTTTAGAGTTTTGGGTTGGAGAAAGCACAAAGTGGTTTTTTTTTTCCTTTTCCTGGAATATGAAGTGCTAGATCAGGCTTATGAATACTTGGAGCTACTTGTGCTTCACTTCAGGCTGAGGAATGACAGGGGATCAAACTAAGCATTGGCTCTTTGGTTATTAAAAATTTATTTAGAGATGTTTCCTCCTTCCCAAATTAATGTCAAGAAAATCTTGTTGTTTGTTGCCTGCAAATTGTGGAGAATTTTTACGTTCCAGCACATTTTCTCCTGAATGCTGACAGATTAGAAGAAAATCAAAATGATTATGTACATAAATAATAGAATACACACATAAAGATAACCTTGAGGTGTCTAAACTTGATGCATATTCCTCTAGACCGCTGTTAGCTTTTGTATGTGAATGGATTAAAAACAACAAAAATATTGTGAACTAAATTTAAATGTAAATCTTTTGTCTAAGAAAAAAAATAATTTGTATCAATAAATCAATCATGATTTGTAAGCAGTCTTTTTTTCCCACTATCAAAAATAATCTTTTTATCTGCAAGGAATGCATTTCTAACATTAAATAGTTGATACTATTCAAATTAGTTACAGCCTAGCAAAACTCTTTCTTCCTCAAGTCATAAATTATTTGTTTTTCTAATAGAAAGTAAAGCTTGATTTTATTTTGCTGTGCCTACACAGCATCATCCCCTTGATATTTATTTAGAAAGAGAAATGAAAGTTTTTCTTTTGTTTCTTCTGGAAAAAAAATATTTGGGGAAAAGAGAAAATCAACAATGCTTCTATCAACAATGGCAGGAGTCCCAACAGGGAAAAAATGTCTCCACTTACAATTTTTTCATTTCTTCTGCATTTTTAGTCGTGTTTAGAAGCAATGCTATCTATGATCTGTGCATGTGACACACTTGTTGAACCATGAAAACAGTGAAAAGCAGAAAGGTCAGCAGTGGGCTGTCTCCTATGTCAGCCAGCTTCGCTGATGTCTGCTGTGCGATTTAATGATCTGCTTGCTCAAGTACCAAATTTCCTCAGGAGCATTCAACCATTTGGAGCTTTCTGTAAGAGTTGCATACTGTGAAAACACATCACATGAAGTGGAATGGCTGGGAACCTTGCTCAAGGTAACCCATTGAAGCCAAAGTCGGGAAGACGTGGCCAAGAGCCAGACGTGGTTTGAGGAACTTATTTTCCAAATTAGTTACGTAACTGAGATGCACAAAATTTATCCACAAGTTATTCAGGTGCCAGAACTTTTCAGATTATCTGCCTACTGACACAGGTTAAATCAATTAGGGCTGTATTAAATTGCCTCAGTTAATATGTCAGATATATCACGGGGGCAATTTCTCTGGAATTTGACTGATGTGATGCCAGGGAGGAAGTCTGCCTTGTAAAGTTACGGGAGGCTTAACTGTTCACCTTGCTATCTGGTCTAGTTATAGATGCGGAATATTTAGTAAATGGTACAATCTAACATTGTATTGCAGTGCTCAGGAAGTAAAAAGGGCAAGAGTCTGGTTTTAATGAAATCAGCGCAATCACACAGACAGATCTGGTCTGGTCTCAGCCTGGTGTAGTTGCTGCCACCTACTCAGAGCAAAGGAGTTCAGTAAGTCAGTGGAGAAAGAAGTTCTTCAGACATTTTCTTTGCAGCAATACTGTATGAAAATAGTTTGAGCTATCGCTTCCAGAATGACAGATTAATCTAATTTTGGGGGAAAAGCAGAACTGACACTGATGGATGAACAGGCGGCAGGAGGGGCTGAAAGCAGCCCCAGAGTGGGTGTTAATCCTATTGCTGCATCCAAGCCGAGAGAGGACCTCATCCTCCAGCACTGATGACTCAGCAGAGGGCAGATATTTAAGGAAAGGTCCTGCTCCATTTACTTAAAAAATTGGCTTTGGGAATTTAGTTTGCTTGAGGGATGCAGGAATGAGCCCTTGGTTATGGCTGCAAGGTGTTATGAGCTCCCCTGCTCCTTCTCCTGCCCCTGAGAAAAACCCCACAGCAAACGGTAATCCCCAAACGAAGCGCTGCATTTCTGATTAGAACTGTCATTTGAAATCTTTCATTTTCCAATTTTCTTTGTAGCAATATATTATCAGATGTATTTGATGCCTAATTTAACTTGGTTTCCACATGTCATTATGTTTATGAAATGTCTTTGTCTTTCAGTGAGGCACATGCGACCACAAAACCTTGCTCTTTGGCTTAATTTCCAACTACTTGTTACATTTGTTTTGCTAAATCCAGGCCAGCCTGCTAAACATACTTAATAATTTACAGTTTTCAATGCCTATTGCCCTTGCCCAAAAGGCTAACTATTTTCTTTGGCTCATTGGGAGCCCCGCAGAGGAAAACTGCCAAGGTCAAGAGGAATTTCAGATTAAGGTTTACATTGTGCTGTTATTTAAGTAAACAAAGGTAAATTCCAGCAGGAGGGATGAATTTAGACCACATGCAGTGTGTATTTACTGCGGTGAGGTAGAGCTGGAATGGAAATCTTCTCTTCTCATTGCCAGGAGGGACTGAGCAGGACTGATGTGAGAGGTTGTGGAGTAAGATTTACCAGAGGGTGCTGGGATGGGTACTGAAACGGCAGAGACGGCAGGAAAAGCCCCAGTGGCAGAGACTGCTGCAGCATATGGAGCATTCACACAACTTGCCAGAGCAGGTCTTCACGCTGGGGTCCGGGGTTACGTCTACACCAGTAAATGAAAACAGGCCACATCCTCCTCTCTAGTGCTGGGGGCAAGTGGCACAGCATGGTGTGCATCTGTCCTCGCCTCCCCAGCCCTGCCTCCCTCCACTCCCCTCCAGCCCAAATGACCTCCTCCCTAATGCCTAGTGGCTCTGGGCCATGCTATCTCCCAAACCTTGTCCCAGACTTTACTATGCAGAGTCAAAACTGGACCAGGGAATGCACCAACAGTACACTAACAGCCTGGACAACCGGGGACAGTGCTTCAGCCCTTGTTCATGTACAGTTTATTAATACGTTGTAGCCAGGGAGCCCAAACTAGATGTGGAAGATGTGTTCGCCCTTCTCTGATGGAGGAGATGGATGACCTGCTTTTGTATTTCAGTTTCATTTACACTGGGATGAAGGTTTTAGTGTTCATTAACTGTTTAAAAAACAGGAATCTAATCAAAACTATCCCTCCAGGCCCCTTTAAAAGCCACTGGATGAAAACAGGTATATCCAGATGGTAGTTCATCCCCACACCACTGTGGATATCTTATACCCACTCGGGAGTCTCAAATGGCAGTGGGCACCTGATGTGCATCCCATGAAGGATGAGTTGGCTCTGCCCTCTGCTCTCCATTGACAAGTACCGACTACATCTCCTTTGATACAAGAGCTTAGGTACCTCACATGTCTAGTCATCTACGTACAGGTGTCTTCTGGATCTGAATCCTGAAACCTGAACTGTGCTAGCGGCTGTGTTGTCATTGGCCATGCTATTGCAGAAGAGACATACTGGGGATGCAAGGCAAAACCAAATGAAGATATGCCTATGTTGCAGCTACCTGGTAATGTGATTGCAACTTGTAATCAAGCATAAATGAGGATAGCTGTGGCCTATCCACTGCCTAGCAAGCCTTACAGCAGTGGCAGGTGCAATAATGTAGGCATCATTCACCAGTATTATCCAGCATCCAGATGCATTTATTTATGGATACATTTAGGCTGTGCCTGTACAAGCTAGCCTGAAGCTGTGGCCCTTCTGCGTGGTTTGCTTGCATCTCTGCTCAGGTCAAACAGGGAGAGAAGCAGAGCTGACCCCGCTGGACATGTGAAGCGTTGGCCAAGAGAGATACAACTGTAATTGGCTCACTGGTGTGATGTGCCTGAAACCAGCGTATGGGCTCCATATCTATACCATGTTGGGTACTGCTGTCTGAGCCTTGCCTGAACTTATGGGGGATGTAACTTAGTCACTGTGAGAAAAATACAGCAGTGTCTTCTGAAGTTTATTAAAATGTGTTCGAACTGTGAGAAATGAAGAGGAAAAAGGAACAGCTTCTTGAACAGAGCAGCCCTGCTGTTCAGGAAAGTAAAAGTAAAGCCCAGAACAGAGTGGAAGATACATACAGGGAGACACCGATACAGATATTTTAAAATACCCATATGGAATGAATGGAGAATGAAACTGCAAAATGAACTGCAAACAGAACAAATTTACATGAAGCTGAACAAAACCAGGGAAGTTAGACTCACTATCTTTATCTTGTGTGAAGGTTTTATTGTGCCTTCAGGATAAAAAGGAGCTTGAAAGGGTTATATATCTCATGAAACACATCTGCTGAGCTTCTAATGGTTATGCTGCAGGTAGAAGACATTGCTTATCAAAGCCTAAATAATGTTCTCACTTTCATGTATAAAGAGGAATCGTGAAGTCTGGGAGTGGGATTCCCCAAAGCAAGCTCATGCCAGAAAAATACCTACTCATTCACTGCTGGCAGGGCTGGGAGCCTATGACTAATTCTGCATCAATTAGGCTACTGATCTGCTGTTAATCTATACACAAATCCTGTTAGTGCTTAGACAGAAATAAAGCAAGATATAGACAAACCAAATAAATTATTGTTTTCTATGCATTGTCTATGCTAGTGATCATAATGAGACTGTTCCTTGGCAAGGTTTGGGATAAATGAGTCGGTCACATTCCCTTTCACTCTGGAAATGTCCCAGGGTTTAGAATGTTCTCAGGTGAGTTTAGTGCTTACAGAAAATATTACACTGACAGCCTTGAAAAATTAAGTCTTTGTTTCCAAAGAGCAGAAGCATGCCTGGTAGAAACAGATTTCTCTGCAATTTTCCACCAATAGGCTGCCAGATGTTCTCTGGAAAATGGGATTTTCCACGCAAGACTCGGCTCTCATGCCTCTTGTTAACTAACAGCAGAAGGGACATCCTCACGTCTTCTGCAGACCCTCCTCAACAGAGCAAGGTGGCAGCCATGCTCCTCACTGTAGGGCACCCAGACACCGCAGGACAGAGCAGATATATGTGCGTACCTGTGCTCGTACTCTGTTGCCTGGGTGATGGCCTCCAGCATCTTCCTCTGGTAAACCTGAGTGCAGCGGACCTGCCACCGGCACCCCAGCCCAGCCTCGTCTCTGTCTTCCCCATCTTCCCTGGTGTCACCAAACCCCACAGGCTGTCTGTTTTCTGTCCAGGTCTCTTGGTGTAGCCCTGCTCTATAATTTCCCTGCTCTCTGCACTTCTTCACAACCATCCTATTTGGTTTCAGCCCATGACAGATAGGGCTGGATTCAATCCAGTGAATCAGCAGCTTGACTTGCTATTAACGACATACCTTTTCCAGGTTCTTAAGACACTGGCACCAGATCTTGGCTATAAATCTTTTGCTATAGAGCAACCATGCTAGAAGGTGTTACAAAATTCCGCTCCAGGTACATGGAGCACAAAATGGTTCTTTTTAACATTTACCTGTGATGTTCCACATTCCCATTCATCTGAGAGTAAAACAGCACCAGGGGGTTTCTCATGGGACCCAATGGGATATCATACCATGTATTTGGCAGGTTTGCCTGCTACCCCTCGATGGTTTTTTGTTAGTCAGTTGCCTCTAGTGGGTTTAAAAATATTTTAATTGATTCAAATACATTCACAACATTTCTGTAATGGTTTTTAATTGTGTAATTAGTGTAAAGACATATAATCATGTAATTAGGCTCTGTAATTACAATGTGTAATAATATTGTAGTACTGTTATACACATCCTTTTTAAACACAGAGGGGGAAAAAGCATGCATATAACTCCAAAACCATAACTGTGAGTCCTAGAGTGTCTGTAAATATTTCCTTACATATATTCCAGTTTTCCTTGTGCGATCATGAAAGTTTAAATACAGGAATATATGCTATTGTAAGGCTGCCGGGGAGACACCAAATAGTTTTGGAAATCAACTCCATTAAATTGTGTGGGCTAACATGAAATGGTTATGCTCAGGTGGGGAAAGATGAGGGAATTTAGCTGAAGACATGATTATAAAGCACACTTAATTCCTGCCTGGATGCCCTCACTGCAAAGAATAGTGGTGCTTTTATCATGTGGCCTAACTCTCCTTTTCTTACAGTGGAATTGGATGCTGGCCTGATCCAGCTCTCCCTGAGGTCAGTGAAAAAGTTCCCAGTGGCTTCGGCAGGGTAGACTCACACTCCCTGCAAGGCTGATCCCACTCTGTGAAAGGCTTTGAGGTTCCTGTACCCATGGGAAATTGGTGCCTTATTCTGCTCCCTCCTGCCCCTGCTCTGGTAAAGTCAGCCTTCATTTCAGGGATGTAAGGCACTTGGATTCATGTACTTTTCTAAGACAGGGCAATGTGTCTCAAAAAGAAAGACTTTGCTGCTGTTAAGTTTCATTGGCTCCCAAGTGAATCAGACAATCTGTTCCATGATGCTGAAAAGTGTTTTACAATTCACAGAACTGAAGTACAATGGGATTAATAGTTAGTAATTACTGACTTGCTTTGAGGAGTTCAGGTGAATGTCTCCAATGTTCATCTACATTTTACTCATTTTAAGAAAAGGATGGTAAATCCCCAAACCAGGCAGACTTTGAAGTTTTTCGTATGAGACATCCTTCACCCCCAGCTGTGGAAACAATACTGTACCTGTCATTGGTTTTGTACAGAATTAATGAACAGTTTGCAAAATGTATCACATCCTTGATAGCTGATGGACATGTTAATAATGCCTTATTTAGATTTTGCAGAAGCATGACCCAGTTTCATTCGCACATTGACACTGCAGTTAAGTACAGGGAATACAGTCTTTAATGCAAACAGGTGCCAATGCTGGAAGGCTTCTGTGCAGCTACCTGAGTGGAAAACCCCTCCTAACGGTGCCTCACGTGAAATAGCACAGCTGGCTAATACCTCCTTTGCAGTATGTACAGATAATTCAGGATGTGACAGTCTTTCCAAAGGGTCTGTGATACTTCTAAGGTCAGCAAGCAAGCCAACCTAACAGCTTGTTGCCACCAAGAGAAGGTTTGGCTCTCCCTCTCTCCTCTCCCTCCTGAACCTGCAGACCATGTGTTGTGCAACAACAGGCCATATGCTGCTGGAGCTTGTGGGGTGTTTCTGTGAGCTAATCTAATCACTAACACAACAGGAATGTATTCACTTTTTTTGCTCTGTGAGCTCCATCATGCAGCCCAGCAGCCATGAGGCAGGAGGATGGAGCCTGCACCTGCGGGCAGAGGCTTGAGGTGGGGAAGACAACTGGAACTCCTTCATTTGGTGGTGATGAGCTGCTGAATCAGCATCTATACAATGCACATCATTAGTAAGAGCATCCAGGAGAGCAGCCAAAGCACCCTCCTGTGCCACAACACATTCATTGCTAATGGAGACTTTATATTCTAATGGAGACTGAAAGTGTGTATACAAAATATATAGACCTACAATCTAATATTCTCATTTTAGTTCACTTACTAGAATCAAAATCTTACTTTTGTGCTGCTAGTGTGCTAAGAAAAAGCTGCTTCTCCTCTACCCAGAGTGACAATAATAGTGGTTCAGATGAAAAGCCCCACTGCCATGCATCGAAAATGATCGGTTTCTAACCAATTAATACTTTTTTGTTACTTAAGAAGATGTGGCTAGAATGATACATATTGTAATGCTCTTTCAGGTGCTTAAAGCTTGAGTTTTCCAGTGCTACTAAAATGTTAGCCATGCAGATAGCCTGCAGTGAAATCCAGGTAAATATGTTCGGAGGAAATTCCATTAGTGAGAGATGCATGTCTGTCCGCCAACAAAGCATGAGAACCATCAAGCTGGAGGCACCTCCTGATGGACACGGCAGCATTTTGTTTAGAACATGCCTTAAAATTGTCAGTTCACCTCCTTTATTGTGACAGCCTCATAATCATGGAAAGACCTATCTGCTGAAGACAGAGTTGGCTTTTCTGGCTCCTGGCCAAAGCGGTCTGGGCAGTACCAGGGCAATGGTAGATGTTGGTGCACAACAGCACATTGCAACTCCACCCCTAACTGATCCAGGGGCAGAAACAGCTGCTCGTGGAGAAACCAACTCATTTCTTTGCCTGACAAACTGACTTCTCACTGTCTTGGACCAAACACCTGCTGGCAAACTGCATGGAAACCACTCTATATTCAGTTGGAAGAGTGGGGAAAACTTCTCCCAGCAAATGTTTTATTCATTGAATTTAGCTCCGTGATTTCCGCTGGTGATGTCTGTGGTAACGGGGTTTGATTTCCGCACGTTTGCTGTTCGCAGCTCAACCTGCTTGTTCTGTTTGTGCTATTCTGAGCCACTCCACCTTCTGCTCGCTACTTTTATTTGTTCTGGGAGGATGGTTCTTAACTTCATGTGGAGTGTTTTTCTTCTTCCTGATCAAATATCTGAAACTTTTGGAGAAAGGAGAAAAAAATCAAAGATGTCTAACTGATGAGGTGAAGCTACACAGAAGAAACCTCTGCACGACATGCAACTTTTTTGGTCAGACTTTCTCTTTCTTGGAATTTGCTGTGAGTTAGCCGATTGCTGATATGAATGCTCGTAGCAAACAAAGACTGAACTATCAAAGCAACTGTGTGAGTTTTATTTGTATGTATCTTGGTGAATGCTTCTTACTGCTGATCTCCAGCAGCTCAGCCAGGGCAGTTGCTACAGCAGCTGAAGTTTCTCATGGCAATCACTCAATGCGCACAGGTCCTGCTGAACGCGCTGATCGATGAGACACAGAGTTTTTTCCCTGCACAGTACAGATTTGGGGCTTGCTGCTTGCATAAGTGAAAAAGCAAAAGCCCTGAGCCGACTGGAGCGCAGAGGAGCTTGGTGCAGCATTAATAAGAGCGCAGCATTAATGAGAGCAGCGCTCAGCCCCAGCTGGACCCTGCCTGGCAGTCAGGAGTGTGGCAGCCGCCTGCCAAGCCGCTCAGCACCGCGAGGAGCAGGTGTCACCTTGTCCCCCCCGGCACTGCTGTCCTCTGGTCACATCCTGCCCTGCTCGCTATATAGAGACACACCTCACCCACCGTGTTTGTGCTGTTCCCTCTCTGGCTCTCCCTTACATTATTTGACCAAAACAGTACCTCCTTTCAAATTCCTCAGTTCGATGACACTTGTTTTTAGCAAACTGTTTTTTACAGTAATATGCACTTTTTTCATATCTTCCTCATGAGGACCTCCAGCCATTTCAGAAGGGTTAACTGAAAAATCCTTACAGAAGATGCTGGAGGCAAGCAAATAGTGCTGGAGCCTCAGGGGAAACTGAGGCACGGAGCAGTTATGTGCTTGCCCAAAGTAATACCGAATTGGAAATAGTCTTTCAACTGCTCTCTCCTCTGCTCTGGCCTCAAGGCGAGGACTGATTCCACCCTCCTCCTGTTCTGCTTTTTGGGTGCTTTTGAGCAAAAATACAGTGTTCTTTTTGAATCCAGTCAACTGTAATTATTCCAGCACTGGATTACTTCTCCCTTTCCTGCACTTAACTGTATTTCTTTTGATTGCAGAGGGCTAGACAAACCCTTGGTGAGGCAGACTGGGCAGTAACGCTGGGGGACACTTGGTGTTTGTTCATCATGCAAAATGACACAACTCAGAGGACCCTGCGCAACTGCCTGCGTCTGAAAGGGGGGACACAGCTGTGACAGGGGGTTAATTCTCCGCTCAAGCCCATAAATCCTGCATGTCAGCAGGGTTTCTTAGCTCAGCCAGTACTGCAAAAATGCAGCTACGAGGCTGTGAAGACCTGAGCCAGGCTCTGCCCCGTGTCTGCATGGGCTGCTGTGAGCTTAGGGGATCTGTGCACCGTGGTCCATTAGGCGACATACACGTGGCCAAAGACAAAAATACCCAAAATGCTCCTGTCCAGATGGAAACAGCATCTCAGCAACATCCGGAGGAGGGAAATGACACACAGAAATTGAAATGCAGAGACCAAACCAGCAGCTCAAAGTACATTCACTTGGCACAAGATGCTGTGCGGATATTAGCTGAGTCCTAAACCCAATATGGCTGTGTCAGCTCAGCACTCTGCTGACGTGCGTCGCCTCTGGGCTCGGTGCTGGTACGGAGCCATGCTGCTGCAGCTGCCTCCAGGCTTGGAGCAAGCAGCGTCCCTCAAGGGCCAGCATCTCCAAACCCCACCGCGTCGCCGCAGTGCTGCCGTGACCTCCTTCCCTCCCAAGCACAGGGAGGCATGTGCATGGAAGAATATGCTGCTGCAGGCTAAGTTTAGATGTACCCAACGCTCTCCTAACACTGTCTCAGCATGCAAAGTAATTGAATTAAGAAGAGTTTTCCACTGGGTACCAACAGCTTTGCATTCTGCCCATCTTTTTTTTAGATGCTTTGAACTGGGAGTTATAATCTGACTCCAGGTTGATCTCTAGGTATAGTCAGATGGACAGAGGATAATGAGGTTTCTGTTTCAGGAGAAGAAAACTGTTCTAACAGCTTTGTTAGAACAAAGATTACAGGCTTGATTCAGATCTTGCTCACACTGCCGTGAGGGTTGAAGTAGTTTGTTGCAGCCACAGCAAAAATCAGGTGATGGAGGTTTATCCTGGATGCCTACTCCACTGGCGAAACCCACTCATGCCCCACGCTATCTGTTGGAGATGCTGGGTGTGGGTTCAGCCTGAAAGTTGATTGAAGCTTGGACAGAGCTGCCGGACACAGCACACCCTGGTGCAGTGCTGGCAAGGCTGCACATTCACAGCACTTGCTTTTATACCATGTTTTCCTCAGCTGTAACAAGAGAAATGCTGCATCTTCAAAATGCTGAATTTCCTAGACCAGCTCTTCTCTATCTTTTTCTCTCAAAGGAAATTGCTGCAAAGTGTTGATTGACAGTATTTGTGAATATAGCTTTTTGCTTATCTACAAACCACTTCTACTGTGGGTACTGCTTGCCTACTGCTCATTAGAAATAGTTAATATCTATTTTCTGGAAGCTAAAAGAAGTTCCCCAGGCACGGCCCATGGCCCATTTAGTTTCTCAGCTGCAGCAAACATCATGGCTTCAATCAGTATTGTTGACTTCATCTCAGGAACCTGGTAGCATAAGCCCTGGTAGCATTTGGCACATTCGAATTTGTGATCTGTAGATGAGAATTGATTATTTTGTATGCGCCGACCTTCAGAAAAGTTTCTTATAGCAGCTGCTGAAATGATGGTATCTCCTCGGAAGATTATCATCAGCAGAGGCAGGTTGGTTGGTTCTACCTTGTTTATCTTTGGCTGAACAAGGGAACAAATTCTCCGAAGCACCGCCTGAGATCTTATCAGCCAGAACTTAACAGGCAGTGCCGGTTCCCTGGTACGTTTTGTGAGCTGCCCCCACAGCAAAGCTCTAAGCAAAAGGTACTGGCCATACCTGTGTTGCAAATATTTTTAAGTATAACTGTTAGGTAAATAACCAATTTTTCAGTTCAATGGCTGAAGCAAGCAGTGGAAAAAATAGTCTGGGGCTGAACTGAAACAGAATTTTTACAGTTTCCTTTGAAAAATGGGGTTCCCACTACTTCCTATTGTATCATTTTCTTTAAAGTTAAACTGAAATATTTCATTACATACTTTGTGAGTTATTTAGACACTTGAAAACCCTTTTTATTGGCCAGCTTTAAATGAGCCCAATGGTGCATGAGCAGTACAAGAAATCAGCAAAGCCTGGCTTTCAATGAACAGCATGTCTCCTCCTTCTCCTACATGGCCAGAGTACAACAACCCAGCTCCTTTGTCATAGCCCCATGACACCTCCATAGCAATACCCTGTTTCCTCTTACACCCATGCACCTTCTGTCTGTGATACCTTTCTCATGTCCTCAGATCCTTCACTAGTACTTCCAGCTCCCTTCACACCCTGGACCTTTCCAAACTCCCATGCTTCCCACATGCCCCAAATGTCTCTCACAGCCTCTCTCCTACAGGACTTGTGGCTTCATTCCACTTTCCCTACATTTTTATACTTTATACTTTATTTAGCATGACAGATGATCAAGAAATGGCAGGCAGTGCAGCATATCTGAAATGAGATTTGTGCTGAGTTGGTCAGCCAAGTGCTGTTAAGCTCTGAATCTCCTGGCTTTCCCTTAGTGGGATCACTAGCTAATGCTCTTGTTTTTTATCCAGCCACTGATCTTCAGAACACTTCTGGGAGTTTGATATTTTTAAGATGTTAGCCTTTTGTTAAATTTTGTTGAAACTGGACAATGGGTTTAAAAGTTATTAGGGAGGGATTGATAAACAGGTGGGCAGCTAAGCAGTCTAATTTCATAAGGAAATTATTTTGACAGGAAAATAAGAAATTTTTGCTCTCAGATATCAAAATGAAATGTACTAGCATAAAAAAAAAATCCAACTAAAGCAAAGCATTAAATTCAACAGCCATCCACTAAAAGGCTTTGTTTCTTGAAATACTATTGCTCACTGAAATTGCAGTTTGTCAAAAAAAGCTCCATGACTGGGTTTGTGTTGGTTTGGGATCTAGTGGGTACACATCATGCCACAAGGAATCATGGCAAAATAGTTGAAACTGAAGAGAAATTTCTGAATATATTGATTGTCATTGAAAAAGTCCTTCTATTTCTCAGAGGACAGGGAAATATAACAATCAGAAATGTCATCCTTGCTACCAGCTCTGAAAGTATGTGAATTTAACTCCAGAACTTGGACAGTTACAAACCTAAATAGGGAACTACAGTTCCTTTACTTGTGTTATCCAAATGTGTAGTGCAGCGTGCAAGCATATGACCTGCCACTGTAGTGCTAAGGCTGGTTTGCCTGTCATCATCTTTTTAAAAGCAACAATATTAATGCAGTCCTGGAAGGATGGGAGGGCCAGCCATTCATTGCTATAAGGCACAAAGTCTTTCTTTAAATGAGAATGCAAGTTAAAAATCAGATTATCCAAATGGGAGAGTGGAACACAGAAGGAGGACTTTTTTTATCTTAAATACTTCATTATGTTCATTGGGAATTAGGAGCTAATCTGTCACAAGAAAATAGCAGACAAAGCAAAATCGTAATCACTGGAGACTAAATTTCTTGGAAACTTAGAGAAAGAAGTGTCATATACTAGGTTAATTCACTTTACTAATTCAATAGGATTCAAATGGCAAGGTGGAACAGGAATGCCAAGAGACTGCTGTGCTTTCCAAAGCAGACACAAGCCATAGAAAGTTTACCTTTGGTTCTACCACATAGCCCTGCCAAAATGCATCAGCTCTATCCTAACATATTCACACTGCACCCATCTCCATCACGTGCCCAAGTCTGCAAGGACAGTCCTGTCAGGAGCAAGCAGTTACCGTTCTTCAGAAGAGCCCCCACTTTTTGGCTGCATGATATTTGATACTGACAACCCGATTTTCAAAGATTTGAGAGGCATGTCTAGATGAAATCCAATTCTGGAAATAGGTAGTAGATAGCTAAAGTTGCGAGTCCAGTGATGAAGGCATCCAAAAGTAGATATGCTCTCCTTTCATTTCTGAGTCTCCCTAGTTAGAATGTTTGTGACTACAGGGTTAAGATGTATGTGTTTTTTTTTTATTGGCATCTGTCTACCAACAGCTGAGCAGAAACCAATCTTTTTTTTGCATACTTCAGCCATCAGTCATCCTCTAGATTCAATTTTTGGTCAATTTTCATCAAATATGTGCTACACTTGAGTCAATGATCTAGAAATGAAAAGTACCAAGTACCTCAAACTGTCAAAGCTAGCCAGTTCACAAATTCCACTCTTAGAAAAAAAGCACAAAACATTAACCAGACTGGACAAGTGATGAATTGCTGCATTCTCTTCTGTTAAAAAAATGGAATTGGTCAATGCAGTGGGCTTTGATCTGAGTGATAGCTACAACAGCCTACATATACTTATTATAACATTCACCTCTTCTTCCCAAGCAGGCTAAGAATGACAATATCTTTTATAACGGTTTTACTGTTAAAGTTTAGAAAGTAATACTAGACATACATTAAAAAAACCCAGAAAAAAAATCCCTTTAACTTCTGTTTTTTGTCTGCTTAAATGATGATATAATCTTTTTTCTATAATTATGAAAACATAAATTGAGAAAACACCTAGTCTTGAGATTTTGAAAGTTGAAGGTCTGAAATAAAAGTGAAACAAAGAGATTTGCTAAGCAAATAGAATACAAATACATGCTCTATGAAAAGAGATGGGAGAAAGGCAGGGAAAAGCAAGAAGAAAGAACCAAGGTGGAACTGAGGCACAGCACCGGAAACCTGACAGGAAAAGAAAATGGAGTGTTTAATATTATCTGTTATAAATGCCTAGTTTGAAAGAGATGATACTTTCTCTGCAACTTTTTGTTGAGGGCCTTAATTTATGTCAGAAGCCCACCTAACTATAGGTCTAGACAAACATAGGCTGATAACTGTGATTTCAATGCTATGCAGAGCTTTCGAGAATATTCTGAAAAATAATGGGACAAAATGTGATGCAGGTTTAGCAGGGGTAGATGGTGCTGAGCTAACCTGATGGGTTTTAGGTGTCGCTCCAGAATATTAAAAAAGAATCTAAGTAGCATATAGTGTGCCATAGTGGGAACTGACACCACTGGCCACCAGGATCTCTCACAGTGCTTACCCCATTTCCCTGCCATGGTAACTATCCCTGTGCTCCCAGTGCTCTGAAGGGTCCTGCATGCTCCCGATACTCGTACATGTACAAACATCTACGCTTCAAAGCTTGTAAGAGCATGCTAAAGAAGGCACTCTGTGAAGTTATAAGCACAGAAGCTGAGAGGATGGCACCATTGAAAGCACGTGCGTTCACATCCATAGGCACAAAGTAAGGATTTGGGTGGAAAGGGAAAGAATATGAAGATGCCACTAACCCTTTCAGGTGAACCAACAGGACCCAGACTGTTGGTTGGTCTGTTTTCCTGCTGGACCTCACAGCACCATGAGCTTCCCCTCCTGGACTTCTTTTCATATTTCTTCACTAAGTCTGATCTAGTCTTTGCCTAGAAATGGGGAGAATTGGTCCCTTCCCAAGTGGACACCCTACGAGAACCAGAGACCCAAGCAGTAACCTTTGGACTTCCTCTTTGCACTCAGCTCCAGCTTCTCCAGCGGTTCCCAGGTTGTTCTTTCAAAAACACTTTCCGTAGTACAGAGGGCAAAGGTCAATACTACCCTGCCCACAGAAGTTTTTTGAGACATGTTGGGTGAGCACATACTCTCTATCTGTCTGCAAGGACGTTAACTGCACTGAAAAGCAATGGATGGGCTTCAGCAGGGCTTAGGGAAGAAGGTGACACCTTGGCAAATTGTTTGTGATCAGGATCTTATATAAAATCATTCTGAAATACGAAATCCTATCAGTTCATGCCGTAATCCTCAATACTTAGCATTTTTAGAACATTTTTATACCTATATTTGTGTCCGAGTACAACTTTACTCCCTCTAACCTTTGTGAGAACTGCTTGATAGATGAGCAG
The DNA here is from genome assembly GCF_000737465.1 of Haliaeetus leucocephalus. Lineage (NCBI taxonomy): Eukaryota > Metazoa > Chordata > Aves > Accipitriformes > Accipitridae > Haliaeetus > Haliaeetus leucocephalus. The sequence goes on from NW_010973187.1 coordinate 6,272,719, forward strand.
ACACAGCCTCGGATGCCAGCTGCTCACTAGTGTATAAATGATTGATCAGTGTATAAACCTGCTGATCTTCTGGCATCATTGTAAACATACGACTTCTAATCATTTCACAGAGCCCTTTTAGGGATTTATTTAAGATAAGCTTGTCAGTCCTCTTCAGGAAAATAGTTGGGCTGATGGTTATATGGGGAGATTTCTTGTACTTAATAACATGTCATCTTTGCCCATATGGGCTAAGAATTAACAACTACAGAACAGCAGGGAGCATACTTATAAAACTGAGGCAGAACAACGGAGGGCAGTTTTGCTCTTTAGATAGCTACCGTCTCTGCTTGGAAGTGCTGAGGCCACATGACAGTGAATGCTCAGAGGTTTTCAGCTATCATTTTAAACTCAACAATTAGATGCTGGAGGCTAGTTCTGAAAGGGCATAGAAATTCAGCCTTAACGCTGATACAAATTTTTATTCTCCTCAGAAAAGCTGCTCCTTAACCGTTTGGCATTACTTATTTCCATGGTGCCAAATCCAGCATTTTGATTAAGGATGCAAGTACTGTGCTTTTGTGGCTGTTCTCCTAAGTATGGCACTTTTATACTTTGCCAGCATGGCTTCTGTACCGAATTTCCAATCAACTCTTTGACAATGTTTTCTTCTCCTTAATGTTTGAAATGCATTGAATGATTTCTAGTACACTTCCACTTTCTCTAGTAGACCAATATTTGTCTCTGTAGGATATATGATGTCTGATCTTTATTGCTTTATCAGAGTTTTATTTGCAAGGGGTCAGCCAGTTGTTATTGTCAGAGTGTTATGATAGTTCTTCAAAGGAAATGTGAATGTATTTGATACACATCAAACATTAAAACATCTGAAAAATGTTGTTTGAAACTCTGTGCTCAAGGATTAGTATAAGTAAGATTCATGACCATTTAAAAAGTGTATGAATTGCTCTAACAGATTCAATTTACTCCCACCCTCTAAAATTCCCACTGATTTAACAGGATGACCCCCCCGCCCCCGCATAATCATGTCCAACATGCCCAGTGGAAAAGTTTTGAGGATTTTGGTTCAATAATCTACTTAAAAAAAAAAAATAGTAGTAAGCATTTTGCATAAAATGAGTCCATTTTAGCTATGCCAATCTAATCTGGTTTCTGCATGAGCTCTTTTTGAAGTAACCACTAAATAACTGAACTACTGTACTCTGCAGAGATTCCAGATGCATCCATTTCAGCAGGCATTTACATAACACTGCTATTTTTCTCAATTCTTATCCAATGTGTGCTTATCTTTCACATATATTATTATGGTAGAAATGTAAAAAGTACAGCTAAATGATTGCCTCTGTGTTCAGAAGCAAGAAATTATCTACCTTTACACCTAATTGCTGGTAGCAATGCTGGTGGATTTACTTGGTATTTCAAGATGGTTGTCCACCTATTAGACCCTACAGTGGGCATTCAGGGTCTTCAGCTATACCAGACAGTGGGGAGTATTCATACTGTAAAGAGCTACCTTTATTGACTGAGCTGTCCAAGTGCAGTAAGAGGTTATGAAACCCTTGGAAGAGTGGGGAAGGAATGCAAACAAAGTCATAGGGAGGCAAAAAGTGCCCCGACACTGTTAGTTCAGAGAATAGGGCTTATGTTGGGGTGCTTTTGTGTCTGAATTCAGCACACATGTAGAAAAGCGGATCCTGGTCTCCTCTTCTTCTTCACATCTTTTCATCTCCTTCTAGGGAGGAAGAAGGAGGAGACAGACCTACAACACCCAGATTTTCTCCAGATTGCTGGGAGCCAGAGGCAATGTCCATTTTCCTTCTCTCTCAGCAGCTATGGTGAAAAGGACCAAAGAAGTCTTCATGTGTGTTAGCAAATGGCTCATTCTATGAGCATAGCCTGAGGCAAAATGATACGTCAAGGAGCAAGAAATACATCCACACACTGACAGAGAGCATGTGGAAAGTCAGCTGAATGTGAGATGTGCTGGCACACAGAAGGGCTACTGAGAGTCTTGGCTGCAGACAAGGAAATGCTGAGAAGTAGAGGGGTTATAACAGCTCTGGGTATGGCAGTCACCACCACTCCTGGAAGAGTGTCCAGCTCTGAATCCACAATTTATGCAGTGCTGATAAACTGGAGAGGACTCAGGCCATCCCACAGCCTCTGTGATATATGAGAGTAGTTTAAATGATCATGCTGATCGTTTCAGCCTCTTATCAGACACGGCGTTATACAAAGAGCAGTGAGTTTTGGTTTCAGCATGCATGTACTGGACAGGAACAATACACTTGGTGATGAGGAGAGAATCAACTGGGAACATCAGAAGGCAGGACCTGAGGGAAACAGCATACAGGAACCTGAACAATGGTCTGTCTTGTGTCAAACGCTGACACCTAGAAGGGTGCAAGTGCTTTGAGATGAAAGAGCATTTTGAGGTAAATAACTTTGTGCAATGACATCCTCATGCCAGCTCATTATGATCCTGAAATTTTTTTGATTTACAAAACTAAGGTGAAGGTGTTCGTAAAATCAAATGTGCTGTGGTGTTGTAAATACATTTAGTCAAACGGGATTGCAACTAAACCTCTATTTTCAGTTTTACAATGTCTGTAGAGTACATTTCATGCTAAATGCTCTTGAAGTAGGTGCATAAAAATATTTCTGACAGCTAAAGTGCTTGCATGCCAAATGCCTGAAAGACTATACATAATAACATGGACCATGTGCTATGAGCAAATTTATTTATTTCATTGAAAAACATGAATTAAGAAAAAACATATCCTCTAGATACAAGAGATAGGCAAAACATCTTTGGATTATAATTTTACTTGCCACCTATTGTGTTCCTTTCTAGCAAATGAAGTTAGTACAGACCTACAGCAATCTTGAGTGCAATATTGCTCAAGAACATCACGTCTCTGTTTCCTCTTCCACTGCTGTTTTCTGGTATTGTATCAAGTAAAACTGTACAGACATATCAAAGTCAACAGACAAAGATCTTGGCAGCCAAGAGCAGAACCCGAACTTTCAGCCACAGCAGACTTGGGCCTTGTAGGGTCATCCCAGAGCCAAGGAACTAAAACACATGGGTGCCCTAGTCTGGGCCTTCCCAGGGCCAGGCTTCCCAGGCATCCAGGGAGAGGTCAGTGGGAACGACAAACTGGAGTTCACCAAGCTTGTCATTCAGAGGACGAGGCACTCAACAGAAAGTGCAGATCAACTCTGGAAGTAGTCCAGAAACAATAGGATCAGTTTCAAGGTTCTAGAATAAAGCAATATAATAATGACTGGGTAAATAGAGAAAAGCTACTCTGCCAGCACCAAACAGATCAACTTTTGCTTGTTACTGTAATAAGGGGTCTTGGATGCTACCTGTAACAGAAACCAGAAAGCCAGATATCTCAAATATCTCATTAGATACGACTTATATGTCTCATTGGGTATAACTTTGTGTATTGAGTTTGTGTGGCAGGGTTTTAGTGGCGGGGAAGGGGCTGCAGGGACAGCAGTGAGAAGCTGCTGGAAGCTTCCCCAGCTGGGAGCCGGAGCCGGCTCTGGCGCAGGCCGAGCCCGTCAGCGACGGTGGTATCGCCTCTGGGAGAGCGGATTTCAGAGGGGGAACCTGCAGCCAGGAGGGGATTGGGATGGGAGAGGAACCCCTCTGTGGATACCGAGGGCAGGGAGGAAGGAGGGCAGGAGGGGCTGCCCCCGCAGCCCGTGGGGAGACCAGGCGGCAGGCTGTGTCCCCCCAGCCCACAGAGGGCAGCGGAGGCCCCCAAGATGGCCGCCGCTCCCTGGGGAAGCCCGCGCTGGGGCAGGCTGGGACTGAAGGTCGGCCCGCGGGAAGGACCCATGCCAGGGAAGTTTGTGAGGAACTGCAGCCCGTGGGAAGGACCCATGTTGGAGAAGTTAATGGAGGACAGTGTCCCGTGGGAGGGACCCCACAGTGGAGCAGGGGAGGAGTGAGGAGTCTTCCCCCTGAGGAGGAAGGAGCGGCAGAGACAAGGGGTGAGGAACCCACCCCAACCCACATTCCCTGTCCCCCTGCGCCACTCTGGGGGAGGAGGGAGAGAAAACTGGGAGTGGAGTTGAGCCTGGGAAGGAGGGAGAGGTGGGGGAAAGTGTTTTAAGGTTTGGTTTTACTTCTTATTATCCTGTTCTGATTTGATTGGTAACAAAAAACTGATTTTTTTTTCCCCGAAGTTGAGTCTGGTTTTTGCCCATGACCATGATCAGTGAGTGATCTCTCCCTGTCCTTGTCTCGACCCACGAGCTTTTTCTTATATTTTCTCCTCCCCATCCCACCAGGGCGGTGGGGAGGAGTGAGCGAGTGGCCTCATGGTGCTTTACTGCCAGCTGGGCTTAAACCACGACAGTTTGGAAAACAGGGCTGTTTGCCTTGCTTTCATTTGGATTTTTTGATAGCTTCTTTATTCTAAAGCTTCTGACAACATCCTTTTTGTTTCTGTTGACACTATGCCCAGTAAGGCAGAGGTTACCTGTATTTTTTTTTCAGATGTTTTGCTTGCAGGTAGAAAATTATTCTGGCTTTATGAAACTGCTGAAGAAGAGTCAAAACAAATTCACAGTGGAAATGAGATAATGAAACTAATGACTTTTTAAATAATGAGAAGGATTTTCAAGAAAATTGCTGGAACTTAAACACAGAACAATCACACCTCAGTTCTACAGGCTTCCTCTGTGTGCAAGGACAAGACATTAGGGCTGGTGTGAACATATGGACAGCCCCGGCATCTCTCTGAAATGGCAGGCTGGACTGGGCAGCAGAAAAGTCCTCATAGATCAGTTGTTCCCAGTCACAGTCCAGATTCTTGGGCACAAACCTGCCTTGATTTTTTAGTCTACATTAACACTTTGCCCAAAAACATTCATGCAAGAACATCTGAGTTACGAACTCTCCTGTTCTCTTCTGTTCTTCCTAAAAACGTGATTTCTATCAGTAGAGAAGAAGGTGTGGATGGTGGGCTATGATGATCTTTGTGTGTGACTAGCCCTACGCAGAATCAAATATGTGCCACTTCCCTTTTATATATCTATGTATTGTGAAATATCTCTAATTTTTTGTCCAAGCTTCAAAACACCATTTCTAATGCAACTACTAGTGATGGCACAGTCAGACTTGTCACTTTCTAGCTCATTAAATATGGTATTGCTTGCAACAAGCCATAGGCTTTGTTTTAAGTTAACAACACAGACCTCCAGATCTGTCCAGGCTTTGCATGGACTTGTCTAGACCAGCCTGAAGATTTGTTTTAGCTTGTGATAGCACTTTCTAATGACTTCACCCCCCATTCCCACGCATCATGTCACTCTGCTTCGTCATGCTCAACCCGTCTGTGCCTTGCTGCCCTACAGAATTTTTCAGCTGAGCACAGAGCCCATACAATGCAGTGAGTCCCCTATACCATTTAAGAAGCGATTTTTGAGGCTGCCTAGCTTTTTGCTACCAGCATGCTTTTAAGTCCCCATACTCAGTCCCTCATATCATGAGCTCATTAAATGGAGTGATAATTTCTGTAACCGAGCTACTGTATGAGACTCCTTACAGAGTATAACAGCAAGTGGGATCCATCTTTCTATGAGACAGAAAGCAGTTCACCATGTTTTTCTGTCCTTAATCAGTGGGGAACTAGGACTCTTTATTCATCGTCTCCAAATTCTTCAGTTAAGTAATTAATGCATATGCTTAAGACTAATTTTACTTTCTCATTATACAAAGTAGAGCTGGAAAGGAACTTGTTGGATCAGCTGATATATCAATCAGCACTACTGCGAGATTGACCTTTATTTAATAAGGTGTTTTAATCAGCTTTCGACTTTTAGTTTTGATGCCTCATTTGCCTCCCCTTAAGAGTACCATCACTTAGCACACTGGTAAAGTAGTTCCCTGAAAAAACACTTTTATCAAGGCTTACTCTCAGAATACAGACTTTAATAATAATTCCACCACAATCCAGCTTTCCTAATTTGCCTTCCATTGCTGAACCACAACATCCCTTATCAACAAAGTCAGTCTTATTCCCCCCCATTTAAAAGACAGAGAAATTGAGAAATCAAATGCTAGATCCAAGGTCAGTAAGACAACCAGGAATCAAACTCAGCTATTCTGAACACCGCTCCAGGGCTTTTGCCTTACTGCCACTCAATACCAGTACAAAAATCTAAGTAGCTTCTCACATGCCCACGCATGTGCTTCTCGCATGCCCGTAAACACAAAAGTAGACATTTTCAAAAGGAAGACCTGAAGTGTCTTCTAAGTCTGTGTTGAAGAACCTTGACTTCTAGTCTTATTCCCTGTTTCTTCCTCTCCATTTCTACTAAAACCTTGAAAATACTTTGATTTTCTGCCTGCCTAAGTTTGAGGAGGTTCTCTCCTCAAGTTGGAGGTTCTCAGACTTCCATCTCTGATCTCCAACAACAGTGTCCTACACAAAATACTGTAGACTGCTGTGAAGGAGGGGTCCCAAAAATCCTCAGACTGGAGCTGTTCTGCTTTGTGTGACAGAATTCAATCCACGCTGGCCAAGAGAGTGCATGACACTAAGGCACTGCAAAGGAAAGTCCTGGATTTCGATCCAGTCCTTGGATGAAAGTTCATACCTTGGGCATAGATCCCATGGCAGTGCTAAGAGAATCTTCATCCTGGAGAGATGAAGTTCCCTCTGATGTCACCACAATGAAATCTCCATGTTTATCTTTATAGTTTCTCTTTTTAAAATGTTATTTACATAGCTGAAATCACAGGCAAATGGTCACCATTATCTAAAGAAGGAAATTTTAGGGAAAAAACTTTATTAAAAAAAAGTATGTTAGTTCTGTTTCTAGTCGCAGGTTTCTAGATGAAATAAGTCTTGTACTACTTGCCTACTGTTCTTATATTCAGAGCTCCTTGTAGCTCATTGTGGAGGTGATACCTGAAGGAAAATAGGTTGTAATTAAACAAAGAAATTAACAACTGGAGCTAATTGCAGTGCTGCTATGATAGATGAGACACTTGTTGGTTGAAGCTGAAAGAGAACATGTGAACTCTTCACAGCTGTGACAAGACTTCATTTTTGGCTAACATGGCAAAGAATCATGTTTTGAAGCTAGAAATGAAGGCCAGGAATTCCCAACCTGGAACCTATGGCTGTGGGCTTCAAAGAAGAGCCTGATTTTGCCTCTGAAAAGCAGGGTACCTAAATACTTCTCCTTTGAGGCAAAAGCATAAACCTTTTGACGTAGTTCCAGCTTCCTCTGGCCAACTGCAGCCTGGCAAGTGCATGTGGTGGGCTGTCTATAGCAATCCGTCAGAGATCACTCCCCAGTGAGTTTCTTCCAATTCTCCCTTCTCAAATGGAAATTCAAGTGGTAAAGTTGGTTCTGAGTTCAAAGTCACCTTAAGTGCTTTGAACATGGAGCCACACTAAAGCAGCAAGAGGCTGAAGTGGGTAACTCTTGAACTGTTTAGAAAGGAAGGATGGGAAGAGACTAGCAGACATGAAGAAAAATACCAGTCTAAGAAGGGAAGAGATTAACAGAAATCCTGCATTTTATTTTTGAAAGTATTTTTTATTTTTGAAAAGTACATGCTAACTGAAATGAAAAGGTGCATACACTGACTTGTTATGTATCAGGAGGAGTCAGGGGGTACACAGCTTTACAAAAAAGGGACTATATAATTTTATCGGATAGAGAACATGGGTATACATGGTGTTCTGACCGGATTTGTACTCTTTATTACTACCAGGGCTGTTGGCAATTCTTTTAGCATTGTAGCTATATGTGAAAAGTTAAATCAGATATCAATATTCATGTTAATTTACCTAATTTTGAACAAGTTAGCCTGAATGTTTGTGAGTGTATGCCATGAGAACTACATGCTGATAAACAGGGCTTTGCAATTTTGCAGCAGTTTGCACATGCATTGTGACCTGAGCTATTTTCCTTTCAAAGAATGACAGCTGATACACACTCTGTCATGTAGCCCGTTGGTTGGACAAGTGCTAGTCTCCTGTCACTCACCTTCAGATACTAGTCCTTTTGCAGATGGTTTTCTGTTGCAGCAGCAATCATGTGGGTAGACTATTCTTGTTTACAGAAGACAATTCTCTAGCCAAAGGTCCACAAATCTCTGTGCAAGACTATTTTTTTTTTCTTTTACAGAAAACTGCTTTGTCACCAAGAAACAACTTCCCCTTAGCTTCTGTCTTTAACCGTGTTTATTCTGCAATGACTGCCGCTCATGCAGATGTACAGAGCCAGCCTTCAACAATCTGGATCAGGCCCCGACAGCACCGGTATGGAGAATAATGAGGGTGTAATTGTCAACCAACTGGCAAGTCCTGGGTTGGGTATCCAGCACTGAGCTCTGCAACAAGCTCTCGACAATGTGGCTGTTGGGAGCAATGTGGTGTAGTTTGATTCTGAGCTGCAATCACTGCAAGGTAGATGAATACTTTAAATCTCCTGGCTCCTTTTATCTATTTCAGCCTATGCTTGTAACTCCGGGAAATCTTTAGTGGAAATTGCTTATCTGTGACCATATGGGCCCCAAAGATGAGTCAAATGTTAAACATAAACACCTTGTGAAGCTGTTCTATCTATCAGAAAAGCCACAGCTGTCCACAAAGTGCATCGTCCACCTGCTCTGACTGATATTACTTAACAGGATAGTTTCTTCTGAATGGTCTTGTATTTATCACTCATAAGGCAGACCATATTACCACTTTCTACCATAAAAGTAATTGCCTTGCAGTCTCAATTTCTTTTGGGAACTTCTCATTTGGTCTCTTCACCCTTTGGCCAGAACTTTAATTTTATGTCATTAAGACATTACAATTCAAAATGTTAAATTATGTCATTACACAACACATCAAGGTCTATGCCTGATGTTGATGGCTCAGTCAAAATGGTGTTGATGAAGCTTAAAGCTAAGATGAATTCGACTATTTTCGTTATCACCCTGCATGCCATTAGTTTAATAACATAGAGGCCTTTAAGTTATTACCATTAGTTCCTATAAATTAAAGAAAAACATGTAATACTGTTCTCTCCCCTCCTTTTGCTAATGGCATAAACATAATGTGGAAGTCTTTTTAGAAATACCTTTTTTTTCTTCAAAAGGCAGTTTCTAAAATGAAAAAGGTATGGATTGTTTTGTAAAATCTGCATGATTATGAAACTGCATTAAACAGACTATAACCTGAAGAAAGTCTGCTAAACATGAGTTATATTTCTCAGATGTGAAACCCACATGGTATTTACTCTCACACCTAAGCAAATAAGAAATGAGTAAGCATTATTTTTATCACATAGTGAAAAAGGAAACTTTCTTTTATGGCAAGAATACGGCCTTCTTCTGCCATGAATAATTTTAACAGTCAAATTTCTTACTTACGAGCATTGATTAACCTATGTAAATATACAGAACTGTAGTCATCAAAAGCACGGAGCAGGTGGACAATTCAGCATGGTAAGTCTACAGAGAAGCACACCTTGCTCTTTTTCTGCAATTTTCTCACCTTTTTACCATCCTGTTGCATTTCATATACTTTTAACTGTTTCCTTGTCACCAACGCTCAGAAACAGCTGTGGTGCCAGGTACTTGCACAGGCACTGCAGACTCTCATTAACGAGCCTGTGGGAGCTGATCTGCAAGGAAGCCTCCAGACAGAACTATTACCTGATTAAGGAAACAGCTGCCCAGCTGTCTGATCATTGCCTAATAATTTCTTGTTCTTGAAGGTTTTTCCACATAAATGAACACTGTTGTGGCTCTTATACTTGATTTACTGTCTCTTCCCCTCTGCTGAGCTACTGCATAATAATACCTACTTGCGTGGGGCAAAGCCTCAGCAGCAGGGAAGAGCTGACAGGGCAAGCAGAGGTTCCTCTCAGGTACAGTGTTTGTTGCTTCCCTGGTACATTCTCCCAGAAAGCCACGATGGAGCCACGACTGTCCCTTAAGGGGACACCTTACTTATCACAGCCTATGGGATGTCCAGGCTTGTGACCAGAGGACATCACCACCACCAAGGGGAAGGATTCCCTGCGCTCCCATCCAAAGGACAGCCTTGACCATCAGGCCACATCTTTTGCCCCTTGGAAGACTGCAGCAGCCCAGGGACTCCTCCTTGAGGATGCTCCTCATCCATACCTGCTAATCTGGAAGCAGGAGCCAGCACAAGTCTGTAAGCAGACCTTTTGTAAGTGAGGATAGAGGGTGTTTAATATTCATGGCTTCTTGTTATGAGGGCTTTGACTTCACATTGTCAGAGTAGCTGGAGAGGCTGAGGATGGGATTGCTTATATGCTTAGTCTTACCTTCTTGTCTATATGGGAGTCATGCTAGTGATATTTGCATACTTCAGTATTTTGACATCCTGACCATTTCCGAGAGACGCATGGATACTTTACATGTGGCCTAATGCTGGTGAGTATTTCTCCAGTATCTCTTCCCAAAAGAGACCATGGGGACATAGTTTATGGGGTAAGTGTCAAAACCCTCATGCACGTACAGTGTGTGCCAGGGGTACAGACAGGAGGTTGTTTGGTGCCAACTCAAGGACAAGTGTTGGCCCTAATCTTCTACCAGCTTCCTCATCATTATGGTGTAAGTAATCAACACCCTCTCTAACCACAGACCACTGCCCCAAACCGGTAACCTGAGTGTGCAGACAGTGACTGCCAGGATTACAAAACCTGCCTCACAATCCTGGCCATACGAACCCCAAAGCTTTCTCCTAAACACTGTGGGCAGCATCCACAGTCAAATGACTGCTAGCTGCAAAAATGCTTGAGTACTACCTATATATCCAGTGCCTGCTTTGGAGTGCAGCCTTTTGGGCAGAAACCCCTCCCTGGTCTGCAGGGACCATGCCCCAAAGCCCTGCCCCATCAGCACAGCATGGGAGACAGCAAGCTGCAGACCATTTTGTACAGAGATCAGAGACCACTGGAGGGAACGACGCGCTCGTGCCTTGTTGTCTCGGTAGGACATTTGCTCACTAGGATGCAGGCAGGCTTTCCTGGCATCCAAAAGGCCAGAAGGACTGATTTCTGGCCAGCAAAGTGGAGAGCTGGTGCTCTGCTGGCACTGATACCTGCCCTGATCCCATCATTGATAGGGGCAGTGGTGCCCACCCATGCTCTCACCGTGGTCTCCTGGAACTCCTCTGGGGCTGCAGCACCACATGCGGGTGTGGAAATGCCAGGAGGCTTCAGGGGGATGTAGACTTGCCTCGTTGTTGCTTAGCAGAAGCTTTTTGTGAAGAGGGGGGGGAGATGATGTCCTTTTTAGAAGACAGGTTGCCTCTTTTTCTTTTCGTTTGAAAGACAGTTTAAAAACTAGTGAACTTTAGGCTTGACTGTGAAGGACAAAGTGGGGTGGGTCCCTTTTTGCTGAGTTCTGGTTTCCTTTGAAGCTGGTGGTGTGGTACATTTCTGTGCTTAATCCAAGGAAAATGAGCTGCTGAATGATTTTGTCCGACATGCTGAGGACCAAATGTTCTGGCAGGAGCTTGTGCCTACAATATGAGAGGTGATGAGTCTCCAGAAGCTGTTTTTTGCTCATAAGGTGCCAAAACAGATGAGGTTCTTTGATAAAAGTAGTTTTTGGGTTCATAAGCTCTGTATGGTACAGACAAATCAGACACAGTGCTGATGCCAAAAGCACTTGTGGCATAGCTGTGAATGCCCTTCTGATGAGTATTTTAATTTTCAAATGCAGATGAATATTATCCTTACAGAAAAGGCCCACAGGGACAGTCCTTGAAACTGATGCCTTCAGTTTACCTGCAGGACAGATGTACACATGCAATTGCAAGCAACATACACTTTCCTTAACCCACAGCATTAGTAGGCTCTAACCAGGTCTGAAATCGTATGTGAAGTTTAATCTTCAAGTCCATTTATCTTTGGGCTGAGTGTGCTGACTGTCTGCAATTCAGCAAGCTAGGGCCAATGTGCTTTCAGATATATGGATAATGGTCCTCGTGGAGCAGGACTGAGACCAGCTATTTTTGTACAACACAGGCTTCCAAACACTTTTGATTTCCAATCCAGTGGTGAAGGGCTCCTAGTATCTTTGCTATTATTAGAAGCAACCTACAAAATTACAAAGGTGGTAGATGAGCTGAATGCAGAATCCTGCACTTGGGGACACTTGGTGAAACTAGTAGGGGATCAATTTGAAACAGATAAAAGAAAGTACTTCTTTAGCAGTCAGTAGTGAGCTTCAGAAACCTGCTGCCACACAGTGCTGCAGAAGCCGACAGTATCAGCAGGTTCAGAAGGGATTAGACAGATGCAGGGACAACAGGCCCATTAAAAAGACAAGGCAGGGACATGCCCTCTGCGGTATCTGTCACATTAGATACACAGCTGTGGATGCTGGGGGAGCACAAGGGGAAGGGGTGTAGAAATCAGCCAGGCTTGCACACGCTCACCAAACAGCATCTCTCCTCTCGCAACGGTGTGATAAACTACTGGCCTGAGACAGTTCCGTGTTCTTAATCTAGAAATGTGTTTTACTCCCAACCCACTGCATGAATATTCAGTTACTACAGCATCCTAGATTCCCGTGAGCTGACTAATGAGCTCAAAGCAACACAATCAAACAAGAACTAGGATTCGTCATTCCTGGCTCTGATCCTTAGTCCACCGGTGCCTTGCTGTATAGGCGGTCCCATTACATAGCTCATTGCCAATCTCCCAAATCAACACTCCCCCCTTATTGTGTACTGTGCTAACACATACGCTATATTACAGCCATTCATATTACAATGCAAAATCTTAAAGGAACCAAATGAACAAATCTTGCATGATTTACAGAAAAAGATGGAGATAGTGAAACTTAAATGCTAATGAAATAATGTACAAGTGGGTAACACAAAAACATCCCATGTACAGCTCTAAAAACTGTTAAGGATAAAAGTCATGCATAGTGCAACAATTGTGGCAATTTCGAGCTTTCTTAGATTTTGGAGGATGAAAAACAAAACTTCCTCTGCCCCTTGCATTTCTTCTTTCCCAGCAACTTAGGAAGCAATCCAGCATGCCAACTTCTAAGTATAAAATAAAATTAAACCAATCATTGTTTTTAAGCAAGTGCTCTTGAGGCCACCCAATAATAGTGTTTCTAAAGCAGTCCTACCTTTGTTTTCCAACTTGAGCTCCTCTGCTAGCAAGCTGTCTTGTCTGTTGCCAAGCACAAATGCCAGAAATGAGAGGATCAGGGCATCCAAGATTCCAATAATCGCCAGGATATATGCCCAGCGGACTGAACAAGCCCCCAGCGTGTACTTGTCTGTCTTTTCACCACACATCCGTTTTACCTCATCTGAATCCCAGCCATCAGGAAAAATCATACAACCCAGGACGAGACAGGCAGCTTGGAAAAAAAAAGAAAAGGAGAACAATGGGATAATGAGACCAAACTTTCATTTTGATGAGAACCTACACAGTTATCATTAAAGCAACACACTTTTTCATCCTGAGCTTCAAAGCTAGGTTACTTAAAAACAAGTCACAGAATTATATGCTGTGATTAAGTGTTTAATATAAAAACCTAAGATACAACATCAATTGCACACCTTGCTTTAAAAGAAAAAGATGCATCCTGAATCCCTGGCCAGTTTTTGTACCAGTACAATCACATTTTCCTGGTGAGACCAATTTCTTCATTGTAACATGAAAGGCTCACACAAAAAAAAAGAGGGGAAAATTATTAATAACCTGGATATTCAAAGGAGACACCGGATTACTGTCAAATGGTCAGGCAAACAAACTATAGAGAAAAATAGAGGAAAAAATATACCTATCATTTCTGGTAATCTAAGTGCTTGTAACACACATAGGTAATAGCAAGGGTTTTTTTTTTTGTCATTTGGCAGTACCCCTTTAACTGAAATATGTTTTATGCATAAGGTTTGTACTCCTCAAAAGCACAAGTAATGACATTGTTCTGGAAGGAAAAATAAGCTGTCAACATTGCTGTCAACTTCTGATCTGGTTTACCTGAGGAATCAACACATGACATCTCAAACTCAAAAAAGTGCTGATCCTTTTAACACCAAGAGAAATGAAAAGCCTCTCCCCACAGGGAAAGCCAGCCAACATGGACCACCAGCTGCTCTGGGTTGGGGCAGCTGTACCATGGCGAGAACAGAGGCAAAGGGTGGCTGTTTGGGTGCTCCTCCATCAGCCTGCGTGACTGCTAAAAGGTTGAACTTAATTTTTGAGTAGCAGAAATTTGCTTTGACCCTTGGTTCCCAGGGAAACTGCCCTGCTGTGGGACAGCAGGTAGTGTCATGGGCCAACGTGGCTCTTGTGGACCAGGCAAAATGGTGTGACAAGTTTGTTTTTTCAAAAGTAACGTGCTCCGTCACATGAAGCAGGGTCAGTCTTGCCCACTGGCCGGCAGTTGCTGTAACGTCCCCTGCCTGGACGGCTCCAGGGTGAGGGCTGAACACACACAGGTACCTGTGCCCGGCCACCCACACCTTGGGTGGGATGTGGGTGCTCTTGGACATGGAGACCTTAAGCGTGGCCCCCACTGGGTTCTGGACCATGGTCACAGCCCTTGCCCAAGCATATTACCAGTCCGGGTTTGGCCAAAGCCTTGAGCTGGCACAGGACTTGCTGTTCAGACACATATCCTGTGCTCACTGGGGAGCAGCCTCCTTGGCAGTTGTTTGCCCCAGTTCCTACTGGAGTGTGTGCCTTGCGGTGGAGGGTACCATGACAGGGATGCAGCACCAGGGCTTGTGCCCCTGAGATGATACGCTGTGTCCTGAGGTGGTGATACATCATTACAGAAACACACACAAAAAAGCAAACCCATACACTGAATCTTCACTTACATGGTCTCTCCACACTGAGTCACTAACTGAGAAAATCCATGGGCTGAGAAAACATGCCAATATGCCAATCTCATAGGACTGGACCGAGTGTGCTTCTGCACAGGACTCAGCTTCCCGCTGCCTGCAGGGACTGTCACTGGGCAAAGCTGAAGGAGCACAGCAAAGGCATGACTTGTACCTTGCCTGTTGCTTTTGGACAATGTCTCTCCCCGGGAAACCCCGTGTGGGTTGGCCCTGCTGTGAGTGGGGTGATGGACCAGGTGGTCTCCAGATGTCCTGTCCAACTTGAACTGATTTTTGGCAGGGAGGCGGCATGTTGGTAACAGGGGACAGAGCAGTTGGGTACTCATGGCACATTTCCTATCAGAGTAATGGGAATAGTACATGGATACTCTTTTAACTGCAGCCCTTGGTCATGCTGACGAACTTGTTGGCTTCACTGAAGCAAACAACTTGAGTGCAGAACTAGCCAGGGCAACAGCATAGGTGCATCTTCAGTAGGGGAGGATAGCATATAAAAATTAAGTAAAATAAGAAAAATCTAAAAATAAAGACTCTGTTGAATGGGCTCATTCCTCAGTTTTTATTGCATTTAGGAGAATGAGAAAATCCATATGCTTTCAGTAATTGTCTGTACTGTCTTTTCTAACTCGGGAACAAGCATATTTCCAGCATTAGCCCTTCTTTCTTAGTATGGCTGATGAGCTACAATGGATCCTAAACCATCTTTTATAAGTCTTAATATTATTCTAAATTGCAGGTATATGCGCTAATTGAAAGAAATACATTGTGTGGCTTTCAGCCTTTTAAATGGTTGTTGAGCCAGAAGTCTGTTTGGAAACCACAGTTTATATACCAAGTAGCTTGTGCAACAAAGAGCTGCCGTCGCTGTGGGAATTGCAGCAAGTTCTTGTCTTTCCCGGACAAGCACAAGCAGTGTCGTTTTACATACCTCTAATGCCCACAGAACAAAACCACACCTGCATTGAATCAATATGGTGAAATACTGGAAAAGAGATGTGAAAACAGAGCTCAGGATGGTAGTTTTCTTTTGACAGCTACACAATTGCTGTAGACAAAGCCTTGAAAGCATGTCTGCAGAAAGCATCTGACGTAGAATAAAAGCTGCACCTAAGGCATTTGACAAATTCTTCCTGAGCTGTTCATTTGTGTGAAAATATAACAGCTTATAATACTTTCAAGGACAATTAGGCTTAAAACCAAAGACAATTAGATAAGGACTGATTTACTCAGAACATGCGGGTTGGACAAATTGTAAGTTGCCTATTGCCTGCCTTAACTCATTTACACAATTTCATAACGTCTTCCAAAGATTTTAGAGACAAACTGTACAATAATTTGCTTTCTTGAGCTGGTTACATACACTTCCAGAAAGATTATTTCTCGCAGTCAACACATAAGCATTGCCCTCATACTTGCGAGGGACTCCATTGAAATGATGCAGCAAATCTGCATGCTTCTGGTGTTTGTGAAAATGTCCACATTTACCCAGGTAACTGTTGACAAAAGTTTGATTTACTATGTAACAGCAACTACCAAAGCCACTTTACTTTTATTAATCGTCCTCAAAATGAGAGGAAGTTTAATGCACAGTTAATGATCAATACATTTGGGATTTTTCTGCTAGTTGTGTATGAATAATTAGCAAATACTTACATCTCTGTGGTTTTTTTATTACATAGCACATCAAGCATATGTTCTTAGTACTTCCTAAAAATATGTAACTTTGATCTTTTTCATCTACGTAATTAAAGATATGGGCCCTTATCTCAGGAACTCAGTGCACAGCTTCCCAGCTGTGTTCCTCAGATTCCTAATTAACTCATCTTTCCTGAATTCTGTTCCTGCACTCTTTGATATACTTGCTTAACTTTCTGGACTCATTCTGTTGATTGCTGTTGGACTTCTCTTGGTAATAAGACACACAGGTAAATGGTGGCTGGAGTAGATCTCTTTGCATAAAGGCAGATATCAAAGAGGGGGTATTATTATTATTTTCTCCTTTCCCTATAGTTTAGATGCTTCCTAATAGATGACTACTTGATCAACATGTCCAGATGCAGGAATCATGCCTTACCTGTAGAGGTTAACATAAGTAAGATTAGTCAACCTTGAGTCCTCACTTGCTGAGGGAATATTTTACACTGAATGCCTTTAAGAATACAGACTTGCTCAATAGTATGAAACAGGTAATGATTCATTTATCAGCTACAAAAAGACAGGTATAAAATCCTCCTACAGATCTACTTTGTATTGCCAGGAATTTTTACATTTTAATCCTTCTAAAGAGGATTAGAAGATTTTTCTCTAGAAGGAAATTACTTTCAGTTTTATACAAATTTGAAAAATGGAAACCATTTAATGCAATTTCAGTGAAACTGCTAAGAGATGATTTTATAACACAGACATGCGTCCCATATCTTTCTCTAAAATTCCACTGTCTCTAACGGCAATGTGACCGAAATGGCAATGTAACAAAGGCTACTACTGTTTTACTACTATCAAGTTCTAATAAATTCAGAAACTTTTGGATTTGGAAAGCTCACCTATTGAATGAAAAGACTTAAATCATCAGTTCCTACAGACTTTTTGATTCAAGTAAGGCAAAAGTTAAATCTATATTGGTTGAAGGCAGTCTTCTGTGTGTAAGCTGAATACATCGGATTAGCACCATCTTCTTGAGCCTGCAGACAGCCCAGCCTAGGACCTCTGTAGCTCATCAAGAGCTTTCATGAGAAGCATCAGAGGAAAATTGATAAATGACTGATTAGTGTCACTGACACCATTCAGAACTATTTGGGCAACTGTAAAACTTACAAGAATCATATCCACATCGTTTTCTTTTTGGTTGCCTGAGAAAACTCCTGGCAGGAATACTGCCTTTGTAACAACAGCCCTGGGTTTCCTCCAGGCCTTCCTCTAATTTTCTTACAAGACATGGGGTAACAAATTGTTTCTCCTACATACTGGAGTCTGGTGAAGCTTTTCAAGCTTTTAAAAAATAATTAATAAATAGTAGTTAAACATGCCTGATATACATTTACTTCTCTTCTTAGAAGCTCTTTTCTCATATGAACAGCTAACAGAAACTGCCACATGGTTTTCCTTTAGGGCTCTGAGTGACAAGACAAATTATTCATACTAAGAGAGGGAGTCCAGGATTTTACCTCCTGGGACGAAAGGATGCAGATATGACACTTGCAGAGATTGGAAACAGACCCTGAATTGTTGTTGGCACTGACATACTTGTGACTCTGACCAAGCTAATATTATCACAGCCCATGCTCTGTGCATGAGCTCAAATGGTAATTAGCAGGCAAGTAGTTCATGATCCTATGGTTGTGCCAAATATGGTGATAGATTAATACTATATCATTGCATGGAATGAGGTTCTATTTATAAAAAGGCTGACTGTTATACAGGAAACCAGTGCTGAGAAATTCCCGCTGGCAGGACTCCTCTCTCATCTTCATTCTTTTCTTGACAACATACCCAATTTGCTTGCATGTAGAGTGTGATGATGGCAAGTTTCCTGATAAACGAGTCAAAAAAATGGAATGGGAATAACACTGACCAGCTATTTTCTTTCCATACCCACACATGCAAGAGCCTCCAAGCCTCCATGGTTCCAAAAACTGAGAGGTTCTTTGTTTTCAGATTTTTTCCTAAATGTTATTTACAAAAACAGTGACCCATTAAACTCCAATAAATTGAATAGAGTTTTTGCCAGCCATTTTGGTGGAGTGAACTTCTAGGACAGAGCAAAATGAAAGGTGAGGATTCTGGCAGGGGACATTCATTAGGACTACAGTCTTTCAGGAGCTTGTACCTGGGAAAGAAAGAAAGGGTGAGGGGAGGTGGCTGAAGACATAGGCTCAAATACAGTTCTGAGTGAACACAGAGGCTGCACGTCCATGCAGCTGAGATTGATTTGAGTAATATGGACTGTACTAATGAGTAGGATAATAATTCTCTGTGTTTACATTTATGTTCTGGCTTGGAGCAAATGTGCAATTTTGAAGCAAATGCCCTGATTCTCTCCATTTACTGATTCCACTCACAGAAACAGTTCTGGTACATGTAAAACAGATTATTTTTGGAGCAGGTTAGAAGTTCCTTTCCAAAAGTTCTTCAATGCTGGATGGGGACCTTAAAATTCTGATTCAGTGTGTGGGCTTCACCACCACAAAACCTCTGCCTAGAAGAAGGCTCTTGAACCACGCAAAGCTTCCTTCCTGAAATGGTTCTTGTGCAATACAAAGAGGCAAATGCCATATAAGACTTTTTATTTGGTGCTTTGTTTGAAGACTGCCAGATCCAGTCTTCGGCTTTGGGAAGGTTCTTCAAAGAGATGCCAACTGGCTCCCCAGGGAGAAGACACAGCCTGTTAATTTGTGTCATAAGCAGGCTGAAAGTGTCTCTGGCAGCAGGATATCTTGGTGGTGCTCATATAGGGTTGCTAACCATGTGATTGCTGTTGGGTATGAGAGAGCCGGTGAGAAAAGTGGCATGAAATTCAAGATTCAAGGACAGTGTTCTTGGAGAGCTGGAAAGATAAAATCATATCTAGACTTCTGTGCCCTGGGCTCCCATGTGGGACAAGGGAGGTGCCCTGTGGAATTACTCCAGGACACTGATATGCCACTTTCATCTAAGTGACATGGACAAAAGCAGAGCTTCCCAGAGAGGTCCAAAGACGCTCCCCCTACCCCGGCAAGTGAAGGAGCAAAGGTTTGTGGGTTAATCTTCCTTCAGAAAGCTTCAAACAACATGTATAATGGGGGCATTTTGTCCAGGAGACAAGAGTAGTTCTCATTTGAAGTATAAGCCTAGAACCCCATATGATGAGGATGTGAGAGGCTTCAGCAGTAACTGCTTTAATTTACTTATTGTCTTATTTTGCATCATCTTACTTGGTAATGTAGACAAGCCTGAACCTCTCCACAGGATTAAGAACATTTATAGACAGAGCTAAGGGAGAGAAAAAGGAGAACCTCCCACTGCATTCCTGTGATAACATAAAAGATCTGACACAATTATGGCCACTTGACTTATTAGAGCACTGGCTTTTTGATGCCAAATCTGGTAAGTATATATATACATATCAAGTATTCCCCATGCTGATTTTAAGAAAAGGAAAAAAGAAGACCAAATATTCAGTGACTGGACAGCAAAGAAAGAAAATAATATTGTGGAAGGTGGTAGCGAGGTAGGTGCTACAGTCAGGGAGACAAGACTTGCCATTACCTGGCTGAGTTGACAGATAATGGAGATATTGTGATGCCTGGTAGTTATGCTTAGACAGCAAAATGGAAGAATTTGATCAGCTGTTGCAAGATGTGAAGCTGGATAAGAGAAATATTGTTGATCAACAGCCATTCCAAAAGACAAGCACTAAAGAACATGAGCTGTTCAGAAAGATGGAAACAACTGGGAAAGTGAAGTAATGTTATACGTGAGGAATGTGTTAAGCTATAAATATGTAGAAAAGAATAGCAAAGAGAGTGCAATCTACTTCAGTTAAGGTCAATTGAGGGAAGAACTGTAAGAGAAGTTTTACTGCACTAAGGGGGCCAGTTTTAGACCTCAAATGTTGGATTCATGTATGGATAGAATCTTCTTTGATATGATAGAGACAGAAACTCTGTGAGGGGTTGTATCATCATGGGAGCATTTAACTTCCCAGTTTTGATCATTAGCCACGATAATTAAACTTTGAGATTAATTTTGATTGGTAATAAATTAAATTAATTTTCCCCAAGTTGAGTCTGTTTTGCCCGTGATGATAACTGGCAAGTGATCTCTCCCTGTCCTTATCTTGACCCAAGAGCTTTTTGTTATATTTTCTCTCCCCTGTCCAGCTGAGGTGGGCCGGAGTCCTCAAGTGGCTTTGGTGGTGTCCTGGCGCCCAGCCAGGGTCAATCTACCACAATAATGTAAGAGTATCATAGATTTTTATGGGTGTGTGGCAGGTGACTCACAAGGTGCATCCCAATGACTCCTTGCGAAAGATCACAACTTCTGGTGTTCCAACCATGGTAATATGCAATAGGTATTTATAGTCCCTTGTCTAGAAAAAGTATGGAAACCAGGAACTATTAATGGATGCAGGCCTAATCACCATGTGGGCAAAAAATCCCTACAAGTGTCATGGCAACGAATTGCTAACAGCTATAGCAGAGGTAGATGACTAACTGATGAAAAAAGGGTAAACTGAAATTATATACAACAAGAGATAAAAATAATTCTTTACAATGAAGCAGGTATGGGAGGTGGTATAGCTAGAAGCCCACAGGAAGGTATGTGTTGAAAGTTACATTTACACTGTTTCACCTCCTGCGGTGTCCACTGGCCCTGGGATCTAAGAATTTTTTTCTTCTGATTTTTCTGTTTAAAGTGTCTAAAATAACATGAAAACTGTGTCACAGCCCACCAGAGTTTTTCTAACATGTCTTTGTACCACAGAATGTGTGTTATGAGCTGAAGGTCTATGCCCAGAGATCACAGGAGTGACAATGGTGCTTGCAAACGCATGTGCTCAGTGGGCCATGACCTGGGAGTCAACCGTCATGCTGCCAGGTTGTTTGACTATGTGGGGATATCCAAAAGCCACTTTTCTCACATGCTAGAGTCTCCTGAAAAAGAACTGTAGAAGTAATGAAGGAACTACTTGTTTATATCGCATCTTTGTTTTTTTGTCAGATCACAGCCTTCTAATGCAATTTTGGCTTGGCTTTGCTTGGTAACAAAACTTACTATTGAAAGTGTTTATTTTGAATGCTGTCACAGAGGAGTGATACAGCTTTCTAATTTAATGTTAACTTCTCTTTGTAGAACCTAGTCTTTAGCCAAACTTTATCAAACCATAGCATACTGAAATGTACTAGATTTAAATAATGAATAAACTCAATATAAATACAGTGTAGGCTACAGCAGACAGACTGGAGAATAGGTGCTATTATGAATGGCATAGGCTAGACATCACTTGAGATTTATACAGCTGATGTTTCAGCACAAGTTACTGATCCAAGTAGCGAAGCTATTTTAAACATGGTTTTGGTAAAGAAGGAAGAGCTGAAAATAATCTTACCTTCAGTGACCATGAGTCAATTCAATTTAAATAAAATGAGAGTATGAATAAAAATGATCCTGAAACTGGGTTTAAAAAATGCATATTTCAGAGGGACAAACTTTGATAAGCTAAAGAAACTAGCTAACAAGTTAACTAGACTGAAGAGGTCCATACTTAATTGTGGGGAATGCCTTGAATTTCTTTCAAAGATGTACATTTTCTGATGTATCTTGACAAGATGAATAAAATTCCAGGGGTACTTTCAGCTCTGTCTGAATGAGTAGCAAACTGTTTCCTTCTACCCTCATTACCTATCCCCCCAAAAGCCTTGGAAAAAGTAAAGAATATGTGAGCAGAGATATTAGAAATTATATAAAAAGGAACTAGTTAGCAAAGAAAGACACATTTAGGAGGTAGATAATGCAGATCTAAAAGACAGCTTGCCAAAAGTCAAGCTGTGCTAAATCTTTCAAGAGAAATTGAAACAAAAAGTCAAATAATGTTCAGTTAGGTTAACAAAGAAAGAAGAAAAGCAGATATGGACTGAGGCTGGGGCTAGGACCTAATTCTTTGCCTCACTTTTCAATGAGGACAACGACAGAGAACAGGAGGACAATGACCTGCCAGCTGGGCATGAGCATTCGGAAATGGGAACTCCTGACTTCAAGCCCACAGCAAACCTGAAACGATCATAATGTGCTCAAGCTGGAGGAATGGACCCTCCAACCCCAAATACTGAAATAACTGACACATTGAACTGCAAAGCTGGTGGGAATGTTTTTTAAACAAATTTATTATTGATATACTGGGGAACAGCATACGTGCTACCTAATTTTTAGAAAAAAACAAAACAAAATTGAGAATGGAAAAGTAATTGGAGCACACACTCACCCATCAGTTTGACCTCAGTTCTTTGAATAATTTTTGACGGAAAGAATAACTAAAGCCATAGAAAGAAATACAAAGTGGGGTGATGTTAGCATGGGTCTATCTGACAGCTAGGAAGCAGTGACTTTATAAAAGAAAGCTAAGTAAGTAACACACTCTTCAGAAAGCATTTGATACTGTGTCATATAGAAATATTTATTAACCTGGACAATACAGAGATTAGCATGAGAATTTAAGGTCCTTATGGTACTTGTCCATGGGGAGCTGACATTTTTTGCTTGAAGGGAAAGTCTCGAGCTGTTGTGAGGATACATTGGGCACCTCAAGGATCAGCCTGGGTGTCAATCATTTAGTATTTTCATTAGGAGCTTTGGAAAGAGTAGAGGTTTGCTAGTAAAATCCACTGATGGGAGGTACTATCAATGCAGAAGACTATTGGGACAAATGGTAAAGAAGAGAAAACATATGAGTATGTTGATCAGCCCTTGGAGGACCATGAGTCACCAGTAAAATGCACCCACGAAAAAGGTGAACCTGAGCATTGGCAGTATCAGGGAAAGTTTTTTCAGCATAATGTAAGCACTAGAGCCATCTGGTGCTGGTGGTTTCTAATCTGTAGAAGAGTGATGTTTGGAACAACCAGTTAATCAAAGCAAGATTGTTTTAAGATGTAATGTGGTACTTTAGGAAAGGTATGATGCTGTAACTGCCCATGATAAGGGACTAGATCCGATGATTTAGTAGGTCTTCTCCAGGCTTATGTTCTTATGAATAGGCTGAGAGATAAACATCATTGAAATAAAGAAGGATATCTAAGGGGAATACCAGCCAAAGAATTAGGAGCTAGATGGAACTACAGAAAGTTATGATCAAAAATAGTGTTGTCTATATCAAACCGAGAAGAAAAATCTAGCAAAATAAATGGGGGCAAGAGGTGAAGAAGGAGCTCACTATTGGGCTGTCTCACTGCGGTCTTTATAGAAATTTGCCCTTTCCTTTCTTAACTAAAGGTTTGAAAATGTGATGGCAAAGAAAGAGGAAAGGCATAAAGTGATTTTCTTTTTTTGCTGGTCCTCATCCAAGCTGTCCTGACATCCCTGCCAAACATCAAGCAACTACAACAGCCTGATTTTGTACTTGGGAAGTGCATGCATCCAGCTTTTTTCCAAAGCTACTGCAATTGCAAGCAAATCTAAACATGCTGGTGAGTGGGGAAGTCTGGGAGTGCACCAGCCACTGTTTTCAGGATAAACATGGCAAAGTTCTGCAGGCTTCTGAGGTGGAAGCAAGGTGCAGAAGCAAGAGATATTCATACAAAAAGGGAATTTCTACAACTGAGTCTACTATAGCATCCACAATAAAAACCGTTTCAGCCTTTTGCTCCTGAAAACTAACTTCGCAGCCAGTAAGTACTCACTTGCAAAAAAGGAGGCTGAAGAATTTCATGACTACTCTGTATAAACACAAGAGAATGGATCCCAGAGAGGGAGAAGAGCTATTTAACTGGAAGGGCAGTCTTGGCACCTGAACAAATGGATATAAACCATCCAGGAATACATTTAGGCTGTAAAGTAGAAGGCAGTTTTGAATTGTTGGGGGAGAGATTCTGGCACAAACTCAGTAGCTGTAGCCAGGCCAAAAAGTTTTAAGTTGTCCAAGTTGCTGATGTTAAATAGTTATTAAAGATGGAGTTTGAGCAGTGTATTAAAAAATCATTAGGAAGTGTTTCTCTATAGGCTACATTGAGCTACTTTGGGCCTTTAAGGTAACTGCAAGAACTTAAAAGGTCTTATACCATATACCTTCAGACATCAGAAACCTGGGATCATCACTTTTCTCAGCATATGAGCTTTGCAGTAGCTGCAGAGCTGGACAGAAGGACAACGCAAACAGCACTCATTTGAGCCTTAGGGCAGGAGCAGCACTGGAGGCAAACTCCAGGCTTGCGCACTATGGCCCTTTTGCTGAAAAGCTTCAGATTTATTTTCCTTTGACCATAAATTTAGCAAAATTCTCTACCTGGATAAACCCTGCCCTGTATTGTAGTCAGCAAAGCCCTTGCTGACTGTTTTTCCTCCTACGGTTACACTCTGTGAAACTAGTTCAGCTTACACCGCGTAACCATTGAGTTCACAACCAGCAAGGCTTCCCTACACTGTTACTGAACTCCATCCACACTACTGCAAACCTCGACTGCAGGAGTTTGTCTGCGTCTCACCTGGTACGTGCTATGGAGCACGCTAACAGCAATAGCATATTAGTAATGCATTAAAGAATCAGCCCCCCCCGGACTACTGCTTCAGAGAAACATCTGGTATGATATCCTGGTCACGTTCACAGTTTCATTTATACAAACACTTACGGGTATTTGACAGTCATGATTGGAAATGATTGGAAAATGGGGTAACTCACCCATCCAGTACATGAAATAGCATGGGTCAGTAGTCAACAACTGAGTGAGCGGTTTCAAAATAGCCACCAAGGATTCAACCAGTTGTTTTCTGACCTCCGCTTCACTAGCTGTCATGCTGTGAAAGCAACATGAACGACAAAAACACTTGCAAGAGGAAGTGAAATAAAAGGGGCGGGGTGGGTGGAGTTTTCTTAAATGAGCTGAGCCTCTCCTCTACCTTCATGGCCTCCCCTGTGGTGCTGGCACAGAACGCTGACTCAGCACACATCGGGTGGCAGTCTGGGAGCAGTGAAACACCTGCAGTACAAACAGCTGCCGGGCAGATGCCTCTGCCTGCTCTTGGTCACTGGCCAGCCGGAGAAATCTCTCCTAGAGAAGCTGACTGAGAGATTCAAGAAGTTGTTTGGCAGTGGATGAGATAAATACCCACTGGTGAGCTTTCTCTGCTGTAAGCCGAGATGCAGGTTCATGGTCACTGCTACGTTCTCTGCCAAAGCTTGGTTATGATTCCCAGAATATAATGCATCATGGTAAGGAAATGTGATTTAATGTTGAAATGAGAATTGTTTTAAGATCTACAATTTGTAGGCATTCAACCCCTGTTTGTGGGCATGACAGTCACATTCCCTTTGCCCTTTACTTGGAGCTTTGTGTTTCCCATGTACTTTAGTGGAGAAAGAGAAGTTTCAGAGGAAGTGACTGAAGTCAAGTAGAAAGATGACGTGATGTACAAGGAAACATTCTGTCATGAGCAAGCAAAAAAGAAGTGATTGAAAGGGGAAGGCTCTTGTCCCTCTTGTCTTTTGTAAAGCATTAATGTTTTGCTTGAAATTACCTGCAGCTGACTAAATGCCATGCTTTCCTTGACAAGTGGGAACCATACTCACCCTCTCTGAGACATTGGCTCATCCCCCAAGTATTAAAATCTGTTCACGATTCACCAATTTCCTCAGGGCTGGGTATCCCTCAACATACTCTGCCAGAGAGCTCCAGCTAGCTCTGTACGGTAAGATCTAGCTCTAGACTGGTTTCATTCCCCTTTTTAAAATCAACAGCCTTCCCAAAGCCAGGCTGCACTGTGCTCCCCATCTCCTTTGAATGAGGGGACCCACACTTGTAGCTTAGAGTGGTTTGTGGGATAGGAAAAAAGTGAGACAGGGTTTGAAGCACCTTTACACTGAAGGCAAGTGGAAGTGGGTAATGCAAAGCGAAAGGCCTGCAGAGGGGAGGACCTTAATATGTGAAGGAGACAGGCAGCTGGGAGGCAGCAATATGGGGCAGTCTCCTCCGAAAAGAGGGAGGTGGAAGCAGAAGGCAGCAGCCTTGTTCTTGGGCTGGAAATGTTAAGTCATTAACTAACTAAATGAACTAAAGTCATTACAATCATTTAAATCTGATTTCCAAAGCAGTGCTAGCTGATATTGCAAATGGACTGGCACAGAAGCAAGACAAGTTCAGAACGGATGATAAAGGCATTGACTTTTGTATAGTTCCTTTCAATGCCCCTGAGGCGCACGCATATGTCTTTATGCCTGCACAGCTTGTCATGTGCTATTCTTCACTTATCTCTGCTATAGCTCTTCCTGATCTCCTAACAGCTTTGCTCGGAAGAAAAGAGAAATGGACAATAGGCCCAGAGACTGCTTGGCTGCATTGCTTCTTCATTAAAGTTGACATTTGGCAGTGAGACTTGACTGCCTTTCAAGAGCTGATGTCTCACTGAAGCTAACAGCAGCAAAGGTATCGGGGCGCCAGTGTCTCTCCCGCTGAGCATCTGAGCTTTGGATGGTGGGAGAGAGCCCTGGAGAATGAGACCAGTAATTGGTGATGTTTTTTTCTTTTGCCTTTTTCCTGTTAAAGGGAAGAGTACCCTTTTACCTAGGGCCAAGCTAATGAGATTGCTTAACCTCCTGAACTAATTGCTTTTGACATGCCAGAGTTGAGAAAATTTATAATCTTTGAGAAAACGTGGAAGAAATCTGCATTAATTTTGTGACTATCTTATATTTATATTGGCAAGCACATCCCATCTTCCATTTGCTATCAAGTCTCTCTGATCAATAATGTGTCCTATTTTGCTCAGTGTAACTGCAAGAGTCCTTGCCTCGGTGCTTTGGTAATCCTGATTCTCCTACCAGTTCCTAACTGCAAGGTCTAGTTTTGGAATTTCTGTTCGCTTCTACAGAATTCCATTTCTGTGCCTTTATTTTTTTAGTCTTGCTGGTTAACCCCAAGATTTGCACTATACAGCAAAGTTTACCATTATAGGTGTCAGCAAATCCTTGTGTGCATGCACATGCAATTTCAAGTCCTGTCTAGGTTTATGATATCAAGTTGTAATACCTTTTTTGAACATTTTTGTAAGTCCAGCATGTGTACTGTTCTAGTGCTGCAATGCCTCTGAGGTAAAGAAACCCTTAGTACTTCCAATACAGCAAACAACCACTCTGGTGCTGATTTTCAGCACTGATGCCCAGAAGTCACAGAAAGTAGGTCTCCCTCCATTTAATATTTCTAGCATATGCCTATTAATATGCCAGTGCTGGTGATTTCTGTCTTAAAGAAATTAAGATGTCTGTTCAGATATTGAAAGGACTAGAATAATGTAAGGCAAAGCAGCAATGCAAGGCAAAGGGAAAATCTGACAGTCCCACCAAAACCAATGAGACATGGGCTGCCAGAAAAGTTGGGTACTTGCAAAGTTTGGTATGAAGCTTGAGGGCTTACTAGGTGACCTTTGAAACCCCAGAAATGCATGCTGCCCACCAGCTAATTAAAAAGGATGAACCAGGAGATGCGGTGTTTCCAAAGGGAGTAAGAGGACTCTAACCCAACTGGATTCAGAGATGGAGCCAGAGGAAAGAGGAGTTGAACTGGCACTGCGGTAACTGTGCCTTCTTTCAAAAACATTCATAGGTCCTAAAGCCCCATGTCCTTTTCCCAGTACCCTCTTTATAAACAAATAACAGCTGAAAACATGTATAATAGAATTGTTTGCTGAAGTAGTTGGTTCAGTTTAACTCTGTTGGTGGGCATCAGCAAAAAAAGAGAAGAAATTCCACAAGCAACTCAAAATGTTCCTGAATGCATCAGGCAGCAAGTGTTTCTATCACTACACTGCAAGCAGTTGAAATACAGTGTAAAAGATATTTGAGCATTTGAATAAATGTACAGAAAATATAACGTCCACTTTATGAGCAATCCAGTATCTTGTCATTCAGACTACTTGTTTAGAGTAAATGTTTAGAGTAAACATAAACTTCAAGACTTCAGCCCATCAGAATCTCCACTGGCTGTAGTAAGTTAGCAATCTTTAATGCATTATTCCTACCTCTATTACCAGTGACACCTGTGAATTAAGTTCTCAGTCTCACAGGACTATTTGCATTGGAAAGTACTACAAAGTGACGGGGCTGAGAGCTTCTGACCTATTCCAAACAAGTGTATTGGAAGTAAATCCAATTTACTTCAGACTTCGTGACAGTTTCTTTGGAAAACCTTAGTTTGGGGAGGCACCTTCTTCCATCTGCTGACAAACTCCCTGGCCATGATGATGAAAATGTGGACATATGGAAAACAGTTCTGTAATTCTCTCCAAAAATCCAAGTTCAGGCTGTATGAAGGAGAGGAGAGGCTGGAGTGCCTGGTTCAGGGGAAACACAGGGACTCCAGAAATGCACAGGGAAGTGCACCAAGATACTGTGCAACTCCTTAAACATCAAATACAGGGACTGTAAAACCCATGGATCAAAATTCCTTCAAACCTGTACAGTAGCAGTCTTCATGGACTCTGTCTTTTGGGGATTGGAGACACAATACCATGTCACAATTATCTTCTCATTAAGCCCAAGAGAAAAATAAAGATTGCAGAGACAACCTGTAATTCATGCAGGAATAGCAGCCAACACTTTACACTTTTAATTTTGCATGGTTTAAAATGTTGTATAATATTTGTCCTTGAAAACTGGCACTTGATGTCTCAAGGTCCCTGAATAAGTCCACCAGGTTCATAAAATATGCTAACAGTTTGCTTACAATACCCAGGCAAGGCAAATACAGTCTATTCAGGAACAGCCCAAAGTAACTCAAAGTGTATGGAGAGGGATGCTGGTGAGGCACTCGGCTGCTCAGCACCTCAGCCACCTTGCTGTTGAGCCCCTCAAAATCAGACAGTCTTTTCTCTTAGTCTTTCTGCTATAAGAATAATGTTTCCCATCTTGGTTCATGAGTACAACATAAAGATATACCATACAGACTTAATAATATAAATATTTGATTCACATCCATCAAAACATTACCAGCTGAATATGTTTTCAGCCTAATGCGAATCACATTTAGCATTCATCCATGCAACTACTCAGACAACAGTGAACTTCATTCTTAGTCAAGTCTGAAAGGCAGACAGAGCCACAGATGCAAAGAGCATTTGCGGCTCCTTGGAGCACAGCTGGTATGGCTACCCCCCCACTGACCATGCTGCTCTGAAGAAACATTCTTGTTTGCAGCGCGTCTTTTTAAAAATGAATCTCTCCAGACCACCCTGGCATATTCCTGCCTATGCAACATCTGTGCTGGTTCACAAATGCATCCAGTAACAGGGAAGTTTCCTGTTGACACGTCTGTGCGTGTGGAGTGGAATCCCCGTTTGAATGGTAACTAATCATAGAATCATCAAATGGTTTGGGTTGGAAGGGACCTTTAAAGATCATCAAGTTCCAACCCCCCTGCCCTGGGCAGGGACACCTTCCACTAGAGCAGGTTGCTCAAAGCCCCATCCAACCTGGCCTTGGACACTGCCAGGGATGGGGCATCCACAAACTCTCTGGGCAACCTGTGCCAGTGTCACACCACCCTCACAGTGAAGAACTTCTTCCTTACATCTAATCTAAATCTACCTTCTTTCAGTTTAAAACCATTAACCCCTTGTCCTATCACTACACTCCCTGTTAAAGAGTCCCTCCCCATCTTTCCTGCAGGCCCCTTTAGGTACTGGAAGGCTGCTATAAGGTCTCCTCAGAACCTTCTCCTCCAGGCTGAACTACCCCAACTCTATCAGCCTGTCCTCATAGGAGAGGTGCTCCAGCCCTCTGATCATCTTCATGGCCCTCCTCTGGACTCACTCCAGCAGGTCCAATGACATACTGCAATTCAATAAATCCATTGCATCAAGCTTCTTGACCCTGTGCAGCTGCAACTCCGTCCAGCTTTGCAGAAAGCCAAGACTAGAGAAATGGACATCTAACAGTGCCACATGAAAGTAACCTCAGATGTTGGTATATTGATATATAAGACTTACCTCACTGACCAGAGAAGTTATACTGACCTTGCCCAGTGGTTAAATTGGACAGTAACAACAAAGTATTTTTATTTGGGTTCATTGCTAGAATTATTTTTGGTGAGCAAGAAAATGCCATGTTAAATTGTACTAATAGTGTAACCATGGGAACAAGATAATAAAGTGCTGATATAAATTTGGTGGAAGTAATTAGTGTATCCAGGAATTATGTTGTCATGTATTAACTTATGTACTGAAAATGAATGCATGAATTAGTTAAAAGGCACAATTAAGGACTGGTTCTTTGGAGCTTTCCCTTGTGTGACGTTGGGACTCCTGTGACATCCCTGTACCAGCTTGGGGTTACCTTGCTTCTGCCTAACAGGGCTATGATAAGCAGGGCAAATAATTATCCTTATTTTACCAATAAAAAAGGTAGCCTTTTCCTTCTGCTTAAGCAAACCATTATTTCTGTAATAATAACCAGTCAGAAACAAACAAAAGAAATGTAATCATTCCTATTGAATCTAACCAGCCTGATCTCATGGTGAGCATATCTTGCTGGTAGATCCTATGTAAAGCCATACTCAGGGTCTTATGCAGAAAGACCCACTAATGGCCTCACTTACTTGGATTTCAGCTTCTCTCAATATAGACTTGCTGCCCCTACATCCTTTGCCAGCCAGAGCTGCCAGCTAATGCCTTCCCTCTTATCAGAGTCAAAGTACCTCTCATTTTTGGCAGTACTGAGTGAAACATTTTGTCTGAAACTTTTTTTGCCAATAAAGAGTGCAGCAGGTCAGTGGGAACATTTCAAATATTCAGGCTGATCACTGTGAACTCTACCGACTGAATGCAACCCCAAATCATTTCTGAGAAAAACAGTAAGTGTTCCATTTTTATTGAGAATCCCTTGAAAATAAAGTGCATTTTCATCAGAGGCAGAAAAGATGTAATATGAGGTTTATCTGCAATTGATTTTTCTTGCCAAGTTTGCCAGTGCGTGGCTCAAGAAAGAACTGCCACTTTCCACACGCAAATGCTCTGCAGCCCCTGCTGAGTCTTCCAGATGTGGCCCCTGGCCTGGTCCCACCTGCCGAGGCTCGGTTCATAAACACGTGCTCCACTCCAGCACTTGCAGCTGGGAAGCAAATGCCTGTAGCAAGTTGGCAGTGTCCATGCTCTGCGCCTTCTGCATGTACGTGCCCCTTCTCAGTGCTGCATAAGCAGATGCTGTAGCAGTTACAGGAGCTGCATAAAAACAGATAATCTGTCCCATATATAAAAGAGAGCGGAGAGCTCAGCTGATGCAACTGCAGAGATTTAGGCTAATCAGTAGCACTGGTTTCACAGGGTGCCCATGGAGCAGTGGGAGTTTTGCTGGGACAGCTTTCTGTGTAAAAAACCCAGCATGGCAAAGGGAGCTAAATGTACACAGCTCCTAGGGGAAGGGCAAGGCTGGAAATGGTCCTTTTAACAGTTTCTACTGCAGATGTGGCTTGGGGCAAAAATTTCATTTAGATATCCCTCTGCCTCTCCTTTTACTTATATTTCCATTTCTCATGGCCCCAGCAGAAATGTGGTGACTTCCAACTGTGTTTGAATGGTAACACCATTCATTCTTATCAAATGCCTGTATACTTTAAAAATTATTCTTACCAGTTTTGCTTAACTTGCTGAGCCTTCCTGGTCACTCAGTTATCCATATAATGGTCAATAATTCTGTCATATAGCCCGCTTTTTCTTGTTCTGTGCATGTTTGCTGATGCAAGTTCTCACTACTTTGTTTTCATATTGACAAGACATACAGTAATTTTTCTTGTGATTTCCCTCCTCTCCTATGTCTTATCCATCAGCATGTCTTTCATCCTCTTATATTTGTTTTATAGATTACAAGTTTCTTCTTTACCTTCTCTCACACCTTTGGTGTCTTCTTAATCTTGATTAGGAAACTAATTAGATTAAGGTTATCACTGCTCAGACAGTTATCACATCACCTACCATCTGTTGCTCAGGGTGTTTTTTCTGTCTGCCAACCCTCTTTCCACACAGCACACAACGGACGGGTTTTATACATTTGTCTACAACACAACAGACAGATTATATCCAAGCTTCAACATTTTCCAACGTATTTGTCTGAATCAGGGAAGTGGTAAGACCTCTCTCTCAGAGATCCACTATTAAATATTTTGGGTACCTGTATCTTCTCTGTGAAGGCAGACACCCATGTAGCCTCCAGCGTGAATGAACGCCTGCTGAAGACTCAATTTGTGTCTCATGGATGTCACCCAGCTAAAAGGCTGTGATTTAAACTCAGCAAGTCAGGATCCTCTCATGTCCCCTCCCTGTACAGGCACATCGGTACCAAAACGGTCCTGTCTGTGAATAATTGTCTATTTAATCACAAGACTGGTAGATGAGCCTTCACCTGACTGCTGTCCAGATGGCTGAAGGTGACAGTCCTCATCTCTATGGTGGAAATTTCTCCAGAGATTTCCTGGGAGGAGTGCTGGTATGCCATAGAGCATTGCAATAGCACCTTGATTTTAATCCAAAACTGCACTAAAAGACAAGTGCAATTGTAATATGTCCTTACATTGAATTAGGCAGGTAGGAGCATTGGCTGGCTGGAGCTTCCATGGCTCCCACAGTTATTGCAGTGAGATCTCCATCCCTGCAGAGGAGCTGAATGGCTATACAAAAATGAACAGTTTGCTGTGGTTTTGGTGTAAACACCTATGCACTGGCGAGGACCCAAGATGCAAGAGAGAAATTTAAGAGGGACTACAGTGAACAAATCTAGAGTACGGAAGGTTGGGATAAGAGGTGGCATCTGATGGTCTTCCCAACTTTGGGAAATGCTCCTGAGCTCTCTTTCTTCTCAGTCTTTCATTCTGTTCTCTCATTTTTCTGTTTAAATGTTACTTCTCTAACCTGTCTGCAATGAATCGCCCCACTTCTCAGTCAAATGTTTCCATGTGCTTCCTGCAGGTATTTCTCTGTCTTCTCCTGCCTGTTGTCTTCCTCCTTGAACATGTCAACAACATTTGCAGGCTGATTGCTCCCTTGGTCCTGTCAGTCACTCAGACACATTCCTGCTTTCCCTTTTTCTAGTGAGCCGCAGAAGCATATTTTTTCAAAAACTCAAATCTTCCTGTTGGGACCTGGGTTTAGTTGGCTTTATTTAGAGTTTGCAGGGTTTTATCTGTATCTGAATGCTTAACATGCCTATACGTTTGGGGCCCAGGCCCCCCTAACTATCCTTGGTTTGTATTACTAATGCATCAAAATCCTCACAAATCAGTAACAAATATAAGTGCCAAAGACCTCTCTAACAGTTTCTGTTAACGTTGCATTTTAATTCTTTTTGTTTCAAAATATTAGTGCACAAACTAAGAGGCACCTCTCAGGCTCGCTCGCCTCAATGGCGAGAAGGGGTCCCGCAGGGACACCCCTCTTCCAGCACCAGTAGGCAGGAGCGCTGCATTGTCACAGCCCAGTCATTTGCAATAATGCATCTAACCTCTACGAAGCAATAGCCTTTTGCTGATACGCAACTTCTTAGTAAGAGACTCTGTATCACTTGGAGATAAGGTCTGTATGCTTCCATTTGAATAAATGCCACTGATGATGCTATTTTTTAAAAGAAAAGAATTTCTTCTGATGGTAAATGAGTATATATTATTTAGGTGCTGTATTGGGTTTGTGTGGCAAAGTTCTGGTAGCTTGGGGGCTACAGGGGTGGCTTCTGTGAGAAGCTGCTAGCAGTTTCCCCTATGTCCAATAGACAATTTATCATTATCGTCATTCCCACCTCCCCACACCCTGCCCCCAGCAGCGGGCAGCAGAAGAGAGTGAGATCAG
This sequence comes from Haliaeetus leucocephalus, assembly GCF_000737465.1. Taxonomy (NCBI): domain Eukaryota; kingdom Metazoa; phylum Chordata; class Aves; order Accipitriformes; family Accipitridae; genus Haliaeetus; species Haliaeetus leucocephalus. The sequence continues at coordinate 6,307,116 of NW_010973187.1, forward strand.
TGCAAGCACACAGCAGCATTTCCCTGGGGCGTTCTGCCAGTCTCAAACGATCTGCAGTTCAGTGGAGGTATCTTTACACTTAGTGAGATTTCATGAATTTTTCCTTCCTCAATTAATTTGTCCAGCTGATTCTTGTAAACTTTCAGTGTCCACAATGTCCTGAGGTAAAGAGTTCCACAGCTTAGTTATCCAGTAGATGACAAAAAAAAAAAAAAAAGAAAAAAAAATATTTTGTTCCAAAATTTTCACCTGCTAGCTTTATTTAATGGTTCCTAATGCCTGCATTGGAAATTACAGTGGACAATATTCTTCTACCAGACTTACCAGACATGTACCTACTACTTTTATATAGACCCTTCCCCTATCTCTGATGAATCACATCTTTGCAAAGAGGAGAGTCCTGGCCTTTTCAGTCTGTCCTGGTATAGGGAAGGTTCTTCGCTGTCTCTGCTCATCTCTCCTGCCCCTGTCCGAGCATTTTCAGAGCTACCCTACTGAATCGTAATTTCTGTTTCTAAAATCCATGCTGACTGTTCCCAATATTTATGTCATGTTTTCCAATGTGGCCACTAATTCAAAATTTCTACCACTTTGCCCAGTACAGCCATCAACTTACTGTTCTGCAGTTCCTTCTTTCTTCTCTGAACTCTTTGAAAACTGGTATCAAATTAATGATCTCCCAGCCTCTAGTACCAAGGCAATTTTAAAAAAGAGCTTAGACCGAGCTGTTGAAATGTCAAATACTCATCCTTGAATTCCTTTAAAACTCTTTGGCCTATCTGTTCCTGTTGATCCTTCTGATATGCTATCATTCATTTTGTCTATTTATTCCATGAACTTTGCTATCTCCATTTCAGTTTGAAAAACAGCATCCGATAAGTGTCCTGGAAGGAAGATTTCCAGTGTGGGAACCTCCCCAAACTCCTCCAAAGTAAATGTGTGTACAGAAGATTTATTTCAGGTTCTTCTCCTACCATATCCCTGTCTTCTCTGAGACTTTTATCAGAGACTTCTCGGAGACTTTATACTTTGATCATCTTCCTGGACTTCTGGCAGGTTTCCCCCTTCTGATGTTTTTTTTCAGAAGGATTAGTAGTTTTTATGCCTTTTACTAGCTGTTCCTCCAATCTGTTTTTTTTTGTTCTGCCTCATTATGCTTGAATTCAAAGTCAAATTGCCAGGATTTAAAGTTGTCTTTTTTTCCCAAGCTCTAGCGTTCACAGATTACAGCTGTAGGCCTAATTCTGAAGGAAATACTTGAACTTGTTAAGGGCCCAGTGCTCCATTTGCTCTTATGAACAGTCATAGTAAAGGTTTGCAAACTCAGATGCTGTTGAGTATTTGCATCTCCTAAGACACATAGAAAAGAAAAATTAGTAAATTTGCTATCCCAAACCCTGTTACAGGTGATGCAATATTTTAGTCCATGATTGCTGCATTTTATCTCTGCTGATGCGGCAGTTGTAAATTCTGAGACACATTAATAAGTGAAATGTTTATCTTACAGCATGAGAGAAACTACGTATTTGCTCCTGCTGGAGAAAAATCACAGCGTCTTCAAACATCGCCTCTGGCTGACTGCCCCTAACGCATGGGAAGGTTGTGCGATAGTACTTCAGGGCCCGACAGGAGCCTTCATTTCAAGCACACTATGTATCACTGTTGTCAGCTCTCATGATTTCACTATGAATCTCACAATGTTTTAAAATAGTTACCTCAATGTGAAAGATTTTGACATTTTCTCAAGAAGATGTATTGAAAGTACACCTGGAGGGTGGTATGCAGACAAAATAATTAAAAGTAAACTAAATCAAATCTACCATTTCAGCCTTCTGCTGGGACCCACACCATGGCCAATGCACACAGGAACCTGTGCCCAGCCTGGTCTCCCGCAGCCACAGAGACCTGTGAAACAGATGTTCAACCCAGATGCTCACCACAAGCAGGAGAACACTTCTGACACTGTTAGCATCATTCCTTCCCCAGGAAGTAGGACCTGGCAGCCACGTTGTAGAGTCTGCTCTATGTACTACATCTTGTTCCTAAATCCCACCTTGTGTAGAACGGGAAACCTTCAGGGCACCATGTTTTTGCACCCTAAACCCTCACATTTGTGGTAGGAAACTTTCTGGATCCAGCACAGACACATCATCTAAAGACCGCACTTCAGCCCTGCCCTGGAAAAACCAGCCCTGGAGGCATAGCCTCTTCTCGGGTGGGCAGACCCTCCTTGCACCGCTGTGGTGACCTGCTGCTGCAAGCGTGCTGGTGCCAGCACACATGGGGCTGGTTTGCAGGAGAGGAATCAAGAACAGCGTTATCAGGGCTTCACTTTCAAACACATGAAATTCACTCATTGTTCTTTTTAAGCACACCAGACCTCAGCAGACTAATTTCAGGCCCCATACATAACACTGTTTCTAAAGCTTTTATGTAAGGAGAAATGTTTGAACACATGCCTTCTTCCTTTCTGCAATGTTAACCAGCCTTCTGCTGTCAGACTTCTAATTTGACATATTTAAACACCCTGATAGGTTAATAATAGTGTCTAGGATCATAATGCTTGTAACAGCTTCAAACTCCAGACAATACTTTAAGATGTATCAGTACATTTCACTTATTACGTAGATAATATTGTATAATTTGCTCAGGAAAGATTTATATTATGGCTGACACTGATGAAATACATGCAAGATATCTAAGGTTTGTAAACACATATGCACAAGCTGCAAGCATTAATATCGTCAAAACATTCCTTCCCCTGTGCACTCCAGATAATATTAACTACTCAGACTGTGCTTCACAGTGTGACACTCTAGTACTTCAGTACATTTGGCTAGGAAGGCATTTACTAAGTAAAGTCGCATACAAACACCTCCTTCAACATCAAAGGCTGCAGCTGAGCTTAGATTTTTCTACGTAAATACATCGTAGAGAAAGGCAACATGCATTAGACAGCCTGAAGTACTGAGAGTACTGTCTGTCAAAATAAAGAAATAAGGAATTTATTTTAAACTGGATAAACATTTCATTGAAAAGCACCTGGGTGTAATTTCCCCTGGATACACATTCACCGTGGGCCCATCTTTGCCTCTACTGAAATCAAGTGCAAAATTGATTAAATGGCACCAGGGTCAGTCCCTCTGCACACATTATGAAGAAATAGGGAGTCTGTTTCATCAACTTCATATAAAAATTGTTACAAGATGCTCCTCGTGCCCTCCCCAAACCAGTGCAGGGAGACCAAAAACTTTTGAGGTGCATTTGTTCCGTAAGCAGAGGGTTGGCTACAGCCACAGCCTACAGTGGGAGGCACATGGCTGTGCAGCTGCATGAGTCCTCCTTCGACCATGACCTGGAGTGGATCCGTATCTAGTAGCATTAAGGGGAGCGACTAGGGGGAATGTTGCCTTTAAAACTTTGCCCTTGATCTACTGACACAGTAATTATCTGTATTCAGCAGAGACTTGATGTAGATGATCACTACAGTCCTTTGGCTCTTTAAAAACTTACAGGAAATTAGGTATGGAAAGATATAAAATTGCAGCTGGTGATTTTAAGCCCATCAGTTTTGGGTGCTTCAAACACTGAGGCAGGTCTGGTTAAGCAGCCAAACTCTAGCTACGTAAGAGGTTCTTGCTCATAATATTACCAAATAACATCAACATAATTCAGGCTTTTTCTAGCTCCATGCAGTAATCCATTCTGACATGAGTAAGAACAACCAGCACTCATGTCAGCAATGTGCACAGAGGTTAAGACAAGTAAATTGAACGGTTTCCACTCCAACTATGGTCCATGGAGATGTGGTCAATAGAGTCAGTGGAGTCTAGGTGGCAATTCACTTACCAGTTGTACGTGCCTGCTTCTAGGTGAGCTGAATAGCTCTCCAGGTTCCACTGACTGTATTGACTACATCTCCAGTAACTATACTGGGAGTTACTGGACACTGAGTGTGCACGTTGCCCTCCACATACAGACATCTAAATTAAAGTATTAATTTGCAAGCTGAATCCTGCCCTGTGCATCTCCCCTCGTTTTATTAACGCTGGCATTTGAGCAAATGAGGGACCAACACAGCTCTGCCTATGTCTGAGACAGAATTAAATTTTGGTCAAGATGATAAACTGGAATACGTTCCTGCATATTATCTGAAGCAAGTCACAAGTCATTTTTAATTAGAGAGACTTTTTGAAGCACTATACACATGCCAGCGAATTGGAAGATACTTTCATTTTCTTCCAGGGTGTATTATGATTTTTGTCTGAACTAGTGTTTCTGGAGTCTTTCTTCTGGTCGGTCTAACATAATGTTTCTGCAGTGTAAATCCAGACTGCATGAAGTGCCATGAAGAAAGCCATAAAGTGCTAACTGTAGATGAGGAAGGCCAGAGTAGCCATACACTACCAACAGCTCTGTCTTTAATTAGAAATTTATTCATCACCCTAAAAGACTTTGCCATGCTTCTTTTCTGTCTCCAACTCTAGAAGGGGGAGAAGGTCTAAGGATTTATTTTCCTTTGCTGTAGAAATAATAATCCAGGCAGCAAAGGTAGACATTTACTATTGTAAAACAAAATAAATACTTTGGCTCCAGCTCTGTTAAATATGTAATCTCTGCTCTGTTAAACAAACTGTGTATAGATGAACCAGGGTTTGGGTGCTTTTATGCTCTTGATAGATCATGAATATCCTAATGTGTAACTATAATCATATTAGAAGGTATTTTGGCCTTATTTCATTTGTAGTTATTACCTTATAGCATTGTCTTTTTTGATAGTTTACCATTTCTGAATGAATAATTGTTCAGCATGTCTATTTTTAAAAAAAGGATTAAAAGTAAAGCCTACTTAAGCCTTCTTAAATACATCTCTTTATATATCTTTAGTTTTCAGTTCCCTCAGCATATCTATTTCCAAAGTACGTGAGTTTCCATTTATACACCAACCATAGAGAAATTCTGATCTCACACAGTGCAGTCACACTGGAGTTAGTCTCATATTTTAAACAGAATAATAAATGTGCAATAAATTTAATACAATGTTAACAGAATCCAGGCCACAGAAAAATGATCTGGCTAGAAGGAATTACAAGACAGATAGCTTTAGAGATAGAGGATGGCAGTTCATCCTATTCAGCCAAGAGATATTTCAGATACTTTTACTCAAAAATTGCTTTTCTCTTTCTGGTCAAAGTCCTCTTCAGCTACAGGTAGATACCTCAGAGTGATTTATGCAACACGCAGCTTTCCATCACAAACTGCATGATCATCTGCCATGTAATAAACAGTGTGCTTATACTCACACGTTAGATTTACATGTTGTGCTCATGGGAAGTGGTGTCAATTTAATCAGATTTTAATATTTGATTTGGTTAAGCCAATATTTCTAATATAGAAACACCATTTTGTTACAGCATGTCTTAAAAGAAAAACATTACTGCAGGCATCAGCCCCATGTTTTTTGCAATTTTTTTTTCCCTGATAGAGTTAAGTAGGGTGTATATTAGTGCAAGATTTATTCTATTATCCTTCAGCCTTCTTAAAATGCTCAATATGGCCCCCAAATCATTATTTGCTTCTGGATAAGTTGTGTCCAAACATTTAAAATCCAAATGCACTCTGTCTGATAATTCAAAATTCAGAAATATCATCAAAATTGGAATGAAAAATTTTGTGAACTTTGGATTTTCCTTCTTTTGATCTGCCTTCCCTGCCCTGGAGTCATTCATGTAACTGTGTTTTCTCTTTAATTAGTACCAAACCATTCATGGTATCTCAGACACATCACATGCAGATGTTGAAGCAGATTTAAACAGTAATGCACAATGCAGTGAAACTGCAAGGGAGGTCACACCAGATGTGGAGACCATAACTAAATTTCCTAACACTTTTTGAGTTTACATTCTCAAAAAGTATAACTTGCCTCTGATAAAAATTTGTTTTCTTTGAATAGAAAATTATTAATAGAAAGTGGTTTTTGTCTGTGAGCCATGCAAAGGTAATCCCCAGGAGCAGGTCCTAAACAATAAAAAGCATATAAATGCCAATCCGAACAGACATCCCCCTGCTGAGAGTAGTTGGGGAAATCATTTTTAAAAATGTAATTATACACTCATTATATCAGTGCCACTTTCCCATTAAAAGATACATTTTCCGTACACAATTCTTTTAGATTATGAGTGATGTTCTATTTTCCAGTTGGAAGAAATTATTTATCTCAGCAACAAATTGTGTCATCCAGTTTGTCAAACTGTTGCTAGTTATTAATCGCAACATTATGATTTTGACTGTAATTCAGAACTAGAAAATTAAAGATGGAATTCAAGTTACATCTCTAACTCACCAACCATAACACACGGAGATTTTGAGCTACTAAAGGCCAGTTACTACACACAGTGTTTTGCCTATAGCACTTGCACACCTGCACACACATAGCTCTGCCTGTGATATATGTGATGTATGTTTACTGAAATAGTAAATTTAACCTGTACATTTACGGATTTAGTGTTCCTTAGCTAAAAATGTTGTTAGTGGGATATTACTGGTACTGATGTCATTACAGCATAATGATGTCATTACAGCTTAACACTTAAAAGTACATCCTGGTGTCATTGATATATCCATCTATCTGGTGAATTTATTCTTCAAGACATCTAGTCTTATAATGTGAGATTATAAGAAGTCTGAATAAATTAAAGAGCTGTGTATTCCCTACAAATAATTTGAAATATTTTCATATAGATGTATCAGTTAATGCTGTAATGGAAAGAAACAGCTACATAATGTGTTTTCAGTGGGATGGTATATATTTCCAATTTGTGACCTCTAATGGGAATAACTGATGAACTCAGCTTCAGAAGTCACTCTTAAATGTACTTGCATTAGCACTTTTCAACCAGGCTTTTGCCCAAACGTTCTACAACTCATAAAGACTACTGAGCTACAGCAGCTTTCTCTAGCACTCATTTAACTACCTCCAGGTACTATTTTTTTGTACAGAAAATACAAACCTGTGCCAAATTTGCTCTTTGACCAAAAAAAAACCCAAACCAAAAGCAAATTTACACATCTACTGCACCGCATGACTAGCTTTCCTCCTGGTTGCCAAAGAAAATTAAAATCAGTCTCTGGCCCAACAACGGTGGATCCAGAATGAGTTTTGTCCTTGAATTCAAGATCGCTGCCTCAATGTGTAGCATGCTGCTAGGATCAAGCGTGATGACTGTTTACTGCATGTTATTAAGCTGTTGATTAGACTGCGGGAATTGACGATTGAGAATTGTACATAAGTCAGTTCAAATGAGCTAAGTGTCACTTGATTAAACAGTAAAATCTAAACACACTGTGCAGGGAATAGAAAAATAGTGGGTTTCCCTGGTGTCGATTCATCAAATTCAGATCTTGTGAAATATGTAGTAGTTAGCAGTATGGAATATACTCTCACTTACATTACTTGTCATAGAGCATTGAAATGGAAAGATAATTCTGCTGATTCAAAGAGTTTGATGCCTAGGACTGCATGTGGTTTACTACCCAAGACAAGGCAGACAGCAGAAGGGAAAGCTAATAAAGATAAGGGTGGCAACAAGAAGATGATGGGATAGTTCAGCGGGGCGTGAAGATATTATCACATTTGTTTGCTTGAATTTCTCTCACTTTACGTAGGGAAGATGACAGCGCTCAGGAGGGCGATGAGTGAGGAAGGGAAAAGCTGAACTGTCGACAAACCCTTTGGCGTTTGAGAGTGCAAAGAGTGAGTGGGCTACTGGAAAAGAGACTGGACTGGGTAGAGTGGGAAGGAGGAGGAATGAGAGGCTGTCTGATGGAAGAAGCTCTGCTGGAGAGAGGGAGAGAATACTGGTCAAAGAAACTCAGAAAGTGTAGCCAGGAGGAGGTATATGGGAGGAAAGAAAAGAAAACGCAGTAAAAAACATTACGCCAACAAGAGGGTACTCTCAAGAACACCAGAGGATAAGTAAAACAATAATGGGAATATTCTGGCAATACCATGGCTCAATTTTTAAGTCAATGGGGAATCCCATTTCAAACTGAACAGCAAAATAATGGCCCTTACTATTAATCTTTCTGGAAGCTGGGTCAGCATTTGCCACTTTCCACTGTTCTGCTCTCTTGGCTTGTATTTAACCCATGTATTATCATTACTGTGCAGGTGATTCTGTCATTTATTTTTCCATCCTGTCTTGTTCTTTTCATTTCCATAGTTACAGAATTGAAATGATAACTGTTTGTTCAAGATAATTAAAATAGATTCTGTAAATCATGTTGACGTTCAACCATTTCAAACTTGCAAAATATTAACATTCAGGTTATACTGAGAAATTGGTATATGGGCAGTGCTTTAAGTAATCAAGTCCTGGAAGGATGCTGAATTCAGAGAATTCAACATGAATGATGTGCACGCAGGTACATGAGAGGGTAATTCGAGAATACTCTACAAACAGCTGTGGGGGTTCATAATTATTTTGTGTGTCAGTTCTAAGGTAAGTGCTGTGAAGTGAAAATGTTGGTTAGTATTTAATCCGGTGACATTAAAAATACAGGCTAGAAGGGTTTTTTTTGGAGCAGCAGAAGTAGGCAATCTTGTTACGGCTTTGTGTCCTATATCACCAGCTCTCAGCAATACCTCAGTATCTCCAAGTCTCTTACTCCTCCTCTTCAAATTCCCCACGCATAAAGATATCTCCTTACTCCCTTACCTCCTAACTGCCGACCAGATAAAAAGCAGCAGATGCTGTTTCTCAGCTCCATGCGTGTTTATTGACTTGTCAGTACATAGGCTGTCACCAGCCAACCATGAGGTCAAACCGACAACCACCTAGTGCTTGTTGCTGCTTTTCATGCAGTGAATATACTAATTTGGGACTCTTGTCAAACTAGTCAGTGTCAGACCTCTCAGGAAGATACGACATTTGGGTCTCTTCTGTTAGATCTGACTGGAGTACACCCATTGATAATAAAATTTCTGCGAAGGACGTGACAGATAGGAAGACAGCGTGATCGCATATGCCTCATTTCAAGGGGAAACCAGGCTAAAAATCTTGTTACATAGAAGAGTCCATAGGGTATTTTTGTTAAATATCACACAAAGCTAAACTGAAAGCTCTCTGTATCTCTTGTTTTGTCTGGCATGTCTAACTGATTTTCATGTGTTTCTCACAGGGTCAGATGATGTTGATGATAAGCTAAATGTGACAGCCTAGCTGGGCGCTTGCAGGGGAACCCAAATCAGAGGTCGTCTGAATGAATCACACTGCAAGTACCTTTGTCTCTCCCTCCAGTAATTACTGGGGGAGAGCCACCTAGACAGCTACAATTTGGTAAAAGGAATCTCATCCAAATTGACTCATGTGGCTGAATTTTAAATATTTAGAAAGTGTCTTTAAGGTACAAAAGGCTGTGTCAGTGTTAAGAAAGAAACTACATTATCAAATTTTATTTGGTGTAACCTTTCGTTGTATTACTTTTAAGGTTATTTTTACCAGTAAGGCTCTCATCCTGCCACCTAGGTGTGTACAACTCACTGGATGCCCTTGAAGACTACAAGGTACTGACATGAGAGATTGCTCCCAGGGACTCTTGTTTCAGCTACCGTCTCCTTGTTCTTCCCATTACCTCCAGCTCTCCAGCTGCAGCTTCCTCTTAACACCATCGCACTTAACACAAATGCACGCAGCCACAGACACCTCACAGAAACTGGGCAATGTCTGAAGGAAATTCAACCCAGCACAGCTGGGCATACGTGGGTTACCCAATTCCACTGCACAAACTGCATTGCAGAGGAAAATAGCAACTCTTAATTGGAGATACACTTTCTGTACTGGCCTGGTCAGGGATGATGCACAGCTGCTTTGCAGCTTACTTGTCAGGAAGCACATCCACAGTTCTCCCAAGGTACGCACAGGCAGGTTGGTAACGCGCAGTACAAGAAAGTGCAGAGTTTCCCCAGGTAATGCTGATGTAGCAAGCTCTGAGATGGGGAGCAACACAGGGCGTCAGTGTGGACCTGTGCCCAGGGATATTTGCTCTCCTGAGGAGCAGGGATGATGAGCCCAGGCATAGCACTGTACTAACGTGGCTGTGACTTACAGAGCCAACCACTGCCTTTGGGCAGCACCATGCTGTGTTGTACAGGTGAGCTTGTGTGGAGCTGTCTTAGGTGTCTGTGAGATGGAAGTGCTTGCACAACATTTCCATACCCTTTGACCACCTTCAGAGCAGGGGCTTTGCTTTAACTGCTAGGATGGGCGGTATCTTCTGAGAAATTAGCCCTTTGCTTAGGAGAGAGGAGCTATCTATTAGTTAAAAATTATCAACTCCTGAACCATCACATAGAAAATCTTCCTTACTATTTCTGGATGGAACATTTTTATTTAAGCCTAAAAATAAACAATCATTAGTCAATAACCCCATGCCAGGCCTGGATTTTGGAAAACCAAAGTGTTTCCTAATTCAGAAAGTTCACCTTGCACTCTTTTAGGTAAGAAAAAAAATCCCCAAACCATAATGCATTCTTTGAAGGCCTGTTGATCTTAATTTATACTGTTTCTGCACCCAGCTGTCAAAGACAGGATACCAGACACAAGGACATTACATTTTGATGTAAAATGGCAGTTTCTGTGCTTCTGGAACCGACATATGCCAGGACAGAACATGCTAGGTAATGCTGGTGTCAGAACAGCATATAGTAGCTGACAAAACTGAAGAGACTAATTTCTGTCTCTTGTGGAATTATGTGACATAATTGGGTAAAACTCATAATAAACTGCCTTCTCCCTTTTACACAGCAGGAATATCTGTAAAATAAGCAAAGTCACAAACAATCTCTAAGTACAAAAAAAGTTACTGGCCAAAGCAATGCTATCATGGAAGTATGATGGAAAGAACCACAAAGTGCCAACATTTAAGGATGCTTACTTCCAACCATTCTCCTCCAGTGCTGGAGTAGATGTTGCAAAACTCTCCGTGTAACCAATTTTCACGGTCCAAGTGAAATGAAAGGCAATGTATGTTAAGCATACATTATGAGAGGGAAGAAGGAATGAGATTTGCAGTATTTTCAGCTGTAACCTTCTAAAATGGGATGGTCTAAATGCAGCCTCTGGGCAAGAGAAATCATTGCATCCACACCAGCACTGAAAGAGGCGGTGGGGTGGAAGCATAAATGAGAAAGTGTTTAATCCTGCAAGCTGCCCCCATTGCTTTCGCATGGCTGGAAAAAAGGGATTCTGAAACTGTTCCCTAACCATCCCAACCTGCAGTACTACAGGTAAGAAAACTGCCACATTCATTCGTTGCTGTAGCTGAAGCAGCAATACAGAATGTACCTTATGACCACCAAAAGTAAAATTTTCCTATGAATTCAGAATATCCAATTGCTTTGCTTAAGATTACAAAGATGTAAATCAAATATTCATCAAATTTTATACAAAAACTGTCTCTTTGGTAACCAAGCACAATAATGTTTTCCCAGTTTCACTCCTCCATTGATGAAGAAGTACTCCTCTGTGCTGGTTTTGATAGTTAATTTTTTCCATAGTAGCTAGTATGGGGCTATGTTTTGGATTTGTGCTGAAAACAGTGTTGATAACACAGGAATGTGTTCATTACTGCTGAGCAGGGCTTACCCAGAGCCAAGGGCTTTTGTGCTCCTCACCCCACCCCACCAGCGAGGAGGCTGGGGGGGCACAAGGAGTTGGGAGGGGACACAGCCGGGACAGCTGACCCCGACTGACCAGAGGGATATTCCAGACCATAGGACGTCGTGCTCAGCATATAAAGTGGGGGAAAGGACAAGGAAGGGGGGGATGCTCGGAGTGATGGCGTTTGTCTTCCCAAGTCACCGTTACTTAGCGTGATGGAGCCCTGCTTTCCTGGAGATGGCTGAACACCTGCCTGCCCATGGGAAGTGGGGAATGAATTCCTTGTTCTGCTTTGCTTGCATGCGCAGCTTTTGCTTTACCTATTAAATTGTCTTTACCTCAACCCACAAGTTTTCTCACTTTTACCCTTCTGGTTCTCTCCCCCATCCCACCAGGGGAGTGAGCAAGTGGCTGCATGGTGCTTAGCTATCGGCTGGGGTTAAACCACAACATCCTCTAATTGTTTAAAAAATACAAACATGCACATAGTGTAAATGCTACCATTTTAATGTAAGTTAATAAGAATATGTTGTTTTTACGCAGGCAAAAGCTCACCCATCCCCTCTAACCTTTACCACAGCACAAAAGCAGTAAGACACAGTGTTTAACATCAGAAATTCGCACCTGAATAGCAGAAAGTCACTGTAACCAGGGAAACCAAACAGTGGCACGGACAGGTTTTCATTTAAGCATGGATGGGGGGAGAATTAATGCGATTATTACAGGATACTGGCTTTTGAACAATAGCAGTTCATTGTAACATCAACATTATTTTTATTTTCATGGTGAGGAAGAATTCTGTGTCTAGGGAGAAGTATTCAAAGGCAAATATTTTGGCAAGGGCTGTACAGACTTTCTAAATGGATCAGATTTGCTATAGGTGAAAACACCTTTGTCACAGACTGTGATGGATGATATTCTTGTCTGGCAAGCACACGAGGATGATGCTCACAGCAGAGTCCCCTGCTAACAGACACAGGAGCTGGGCTGTGGGCAGGATTACCACCACGAGCCATTTTCCTTCCTCTCTGCAACCCTCAGCTGCAACTGAATCATGAGAATATATTTAAGATGTTCTTGGCAGCCACTTTTACAGCCGGTAATGCAGGGAAGGACAGGAGCCCTCCTCTGACAGCAGTTTCGAGAGCGTTGTCCATAGCTAGCAGTGCTCTCCTGTGACAGACATGTACACAGGCGACAACGCCAGCAGCAACTTAACAACCAGAAAAGCAAGATTAGGAAAAATAGTGAATATTGTTTGCATATTATTTCAGCCTTCTCTTGCCAAACAAAGCAGGTTCTCCCCCCGCAATCTGCTGATACTGGGATGGGGAGACAGACCCCTCCCAGCAGTTTCTGCCTCTCTGAGGCCTGACCCAGAGGTTCACGTCTGCTCTCCTCCCACCACAGGCTGCCTGTCACCCACTTCACACTTCCCAGACATTGGCTTGTGGAAGGCACCTGAACCTGGGCACGACGAGCTGCTGGGGCTCAGCGGTAGCCTTTTGCCAGTAACTGACGCTGTCTGGCAGAAACCAGGGCTTCTTGTGCTGATCCTGGCACTATGGAGAACTCCAGCAAGGATTCACCTGCTCAGCGACACCCGTCCTGCCTCACATGAAGCATCCAGCAGCAGAGCTTCTCATCTAAGCCTGTCGTCTGTGACTCCATGTAAAAAAAGAAGCAAATCTGGTGATTCATCAAATTCATCCCGCGCAGCTCAGGCACTAATCTCAGCATGACAAGATTCACTCCTTGGAGGTACAGACCTACACCGTCTTCATTAACTGTCGAGGAAGCCTAGAAAACCAACTTATACTACATGAACTTTCTCAAACCAAAGCCTGGTGAGATGGCTTTAGGTCTTAGCTTTCCACTGACCAAAATATCAGCTATTTAATTCACACCGAAATATGCAGTATTTACAGGACTATACAGAGGGCTCCCACAGCCTTCACATGACGTCTGCCCTTTTGGGACATTTTCTTGCCAGAAGCTGCTATTTGAGCAAGGCTGGTCAGTTTGGTGGTCTGAGAAAGCCACCAGTCTATAATTTAGTAACCTTTCTAAAGAATAAAATCTATATGGTGAAGCCTTTCTGCTTCATATTCCTCTTTATTAGATGGGAGAACAGCAGCTCTATGTCTACCTGTCAGTACATGATTGTAATATTTATATCACCTCAGAGGACAGCAGAAGAGCAAATGCTTCCTAGATAAAATAGATTTTCCTCTACAAACACCTGAACAGTGAAATTTTCAGAATTAAAATTTTCCAAAAAAGCCAAATGTTTGTGTCAACATTTAAAACAGAGAAAGGACATGGATAAAAAAAGGTTTGAACAGGGCATAGGAAGAAAGAAGCTTAGATTTTATTTTTTTATTGGTGACATTTTTTAAATGTGGGACCAGAGAGACCAGAAGGAATTAGAGAGGAAGGGCAGAGACCGTGGCCTTAAAAAGGAAGCCATGAATTATAGGATGGGGTCTTGGACATTTCCTCATGTAAAGTGGCTCCTGGAAGCTCCAGTCCCAGTGGGGGCCTTTAATCACTATGTGAAAGCAAGTAATATTAATTGAATATTTAGCAAATGTATTCACTTGCAGTGAGCATCCATGCCAGTAAAACTTCACCACTCAAATGTTTATGAAAAGCAAACACTAGGTACAAATCAGCCCAAACAGAATTAGTTATTTGAAAGTATGAACTGATCAGAAAGAATTTTTCTGTAATGTTTGACTAATTTTTATTCACTGGAATAAGTCTAAACTTTCCTCAGGAAGGCAAACTGTCAGTATGCCCTTCCTTATCCAGCTGAGTTTTTGTAAGGGTAGCATGCCAATACAAGAACCACATCTTGAAAAGACTCTTTAGAAATAAGAAAGGCTTGTTAGTCCCTTATGCAGAAACACATCTAGGTAAATTGCTTATTTTTAGCTTCCTGTGTTTTAAAAGCAGTGAGGAGAGGCAAAAAGTCTTTTTCTCTCCCATGCAGACAGCTAACAGGTATTCTTTGCTAGCCATACCCCTTGAAATAATTTGTAGAAGTAATTAGAGGAAAAGGTCTCTGAAGACTTAGATTCAGTATTCCCCAGATTTTCAACAACTAAAACCTTGAAAGTATCCACTTTTTTTTACCAAGTTGTTCATTTTTATATCAAAATGTCCTAAAAGTAAAGTAACAGCTGTGCAATTTGCCATTGAAAAGTTTTTTTGTCTGAATTAGTTACTTTTTCCCTTCATTTCTCTTGTCTGTCAACTACACCTACAAAATCCAGCAACCAATCAGAGCTGCTAGAGTCCCTGGAAGCACTTCTGTTACCTTTGCTAGCCTTCTATCAGGCTTCATGATGAAATTTATTCATCCAGAAACTATTAATTGTTGATTATTGAGCTGAATCTTTTAGACTGGTGTGTCTCTAGGTGAATTTAGTGTATGTGTTAATTCACCCAGGCCACACATTAGCCCTCAGTTTATTTTCTGGTCAAGCCTCATGTACTAAATTGCACCTCAGACTTTTAGATGTCTACATTTGAAGAAGAGAAATTCAGTAAGGATCAAAACTATAGCATCCTCATAACGAAGTCCTGGGTCAACACTGCACTATCTCCATAGTGAAGTCTCACTGTGCAGTGGCTCATATCGCACAGCTTTTATGATGTCTCCACATTGACTGGAGAAAACCGTCATGCATTTAACTTTAGCAGAGAAAAACAAACAAATTTTTTTTCCAAAATAGAAGTTGTATTCAGAGGTTACAAGATTATTATAGGAGCCAGAGGACCAGTAGATCTGTTGTTGTGGGTAGAAATCTCTCTCACACTCATGAAGCAAAGGAGCCTTCTGAAAGCAAGATTTCATTCTGGCTGGCACAAGTGCAGCACCCTTCAGGGTCACTCCAGTCACCCAGCTAAATGGAAAGAACTCAGAAAATTATTTAAGAGGGAAAAAAACCAGATGTGAAGTAACAACTCTATGTGGTAGCTCAAAATGTGTGTTGATCTGTTCTCTGATACCACAAAAATAACAAGAGCCTAGTTTGGGCTGCAGGTAACCATAAATGTTTCCTACTCATGATGCAACATCACTGCTTTAGCACTGAGAGAAGCCTGGTGACTCAGAATATACACAGACCAGTGCAGCACATGGTTTACAGACAAGCAGCCAGGACCCTGGGGACTCAGAGTCTACCTCCTACCACATGGAGCCAAAGACACAGTGTAACCTGGAGGATTTATCTCCAGACTCCTGTTCCTTCAAGTGGTAAATTAAATACCAGGTTTGCTAAATTTGCAATGGAATTCTGAATGCCACTGCTCACCTTGTGTAATCAGGTTGAATACAGTCTAAGTAGACAACAACTATTTTGCTAGAGATTTCAGCGATCACCTTCACAGTCCCCCCATAACATCTGGAATCATATTAGGAAGTATTGAGTAAGTCCATCCACAAGTGACGGACTCTGTGGCTGGAATCACTTGAAGAGTCACCAAGACCTCAAGCAGAAGCAGGCATGTATTATCAGCACATTTTCCTACCAGACAGGGTCATACAGGACCACTCAGGTGGCACAGAAGCATAGACTGATTTAAAAACCAAAACCAAACTGAGCTGAGATTTCCTAGAGTGAGTGTATCTACCCTTACAACTCCTCCTGTATGGATGATGCTGAGTCTAGTCTGGGCTTCAATCTGGAAGACAACTGGGGAGACAGCTTAAGGCGTTCGGAGATACTTGCAAGTGATAGGATTTTTCCTGATAATCATACACACAACACAAAATTGTGCTTCTTCTAGTCAAAACAAAATGCAGATTTTCATCCCATGATTGCTAGTTAGAATTGTGAGCCTACTCTTTTTTCTCACAAACCATCCCATTAACCTGAACAGTGCTATTTATATCTCTGCAAGGCTTACTAGTGTGAGTAAGAGTTGCTGGATTAGGCTGTGTTTGGAGTGTGATTTTTATTTTAGGTGCGTGGGAGCAGAGTCCTGAGATTGCACAGACACATGCTAGTGTGAAATGCTAAGGAAAGAGCATCCGCTGAGCCCTGTGAAAAGCAGATAAAGAAGTAAGGGAGAGAGAGAGAGGATGAACGGGCTGAACGATAAAATAGTCTCATAACAAGCCCCAGACATTTGAATATTTATTTTGAATTATTCTGGTTTTGATAGACCCCAAAGAGCACTTTTAAGTGCTTAATTTGCTTTGCTCCATTGATTTTAATTAATCTTGCCCTAGGCTTTCAAACTTGATGAGCATGGAGAACTTCAGGGTAAAAAAAAAAAAAAAAGCAGCCTGCTTCCTCACCGTATAATGTTCCTTAACCAACTCAGCATGGGCAACCTGCCACACACAGCGGTGGGCATCTGCCAGCCCCGGACATGAGCACTCATCATGCCATAGGCACTACCCTTGTAGGTAGGGGTACTACCTTCACGGGCTGAATTTAAAGCAGAAGACAAATATCTAATACTGAAGGCTTCTGGATGGATGGAGCTGATCCAGTTCCTCCTCCAGCCAACAAAACATCAAATACCTGACTGAAGGCTCTGTGTCAGAGGCACAAGGCAATCATAGAATCATTGAATGGTTTGGGTTGGAAAGGACCTTTAAAGGTCATTCTAGTCCAAGCCCCCTGCAATGACCAGGGACATCTTCAACTAGATCAGGTTGCTCAGAGCCCCATCCAACCTGATCTTGAATGTTTCCAGGGATGGGGCATCTACCACCTCTCCGGGCAACCTGTTCCAGTGTTTCACCACCCTCATTGTAGAAAATTTCTCCCTTGTATCTAATCTAAATCTACCCTCTTTCAGTTTAAAACCCTTACCCCTTGTCCTATCGCTACAGGCCCTACTAAAAAGTCTGTCCCATCTTTCTTACAAGCTCCCTTTAAATACTGGTATAAGGTCTCATCGGAGCCTTCTCTTCTCCAGGCAGAACAACCCCAACTCTCTCAGTCTGTCCTCTTAGCAGAGGTGTTCCATCCCTCTGATCATTTTGTGGCCCTCCTCTGGACCCGCTCCAACAGGTCCATGTCTTTCCTGTGCTGAGGGCTCCAGAGCTGGACACAGTACTGCAGGTAAAATGAGACACCCAAAGTGACGTGCAGCTCTGACAGCAGCGGCTGTATCTAACAACTGCTCCTCCATCAGCTGGCATGGGGAAGCAGCAGACCACCCTGCACTGGGAAGAATGACTACTTCTTTCTATAGCCAAGTCTTCACAGCATCCCAGAGTTACACTGGGTATGCAGACATCACACGTCTGTATTGTGAAAGGCTCCTGCAAGCACAGAGGCATGTTTAAAAAGAAACAAAGATGACCTACAGGAAGCAGATGAGCTTTTGCACCACACAGGAGGAGATGCCTCAGCTTTAGGAAGGAAGGATGAGTGATAAACAAAAAATTATAGGATCTGCTGTTCTCCTTGGAATGACAGACCCAAGGCAGCCTCTTCAGTGTGAGACACCTCCTGGGATCTTTTAAAGGGACAAATAATGACTGGTGATGACTGCAGCTTAAGGGGAGTGGCACTGGCATCAATTCTACCTAACGAAGGTGAATTTAACTATTGCCAAGTAGTTGAGCGGTGATTAACCAGGTGTTCAGCAGTTGGGTGATTCAAAGATCTTGTTCCAGAGTTACTGAATTTGAGGTTTAAGAAATATTTTCTTCGAGTAACTTCCATTAAAGAGAAGAGACAGAAATCCCAGGGAGACCGGGACCTTTGGTCTGAGAGCACAGTGCTGCTACAGTGCACGGGATACACAAAGGGACCAGAGACTGCAGTGAAGACATGCTGTTTTCATGCTTTCTTAATTGAGCAGAAACAATATCAATCAGGTGACCAATTTGCCATCACCTCTGCCAAACCATAGGTGTGGACATACCACCTCTTCTTGTTCCACCTGAGAGTAGCAACCCCTGAAAAGTGCCTGGTCATTCAGCATCCCCCCACTCAGAAGGGCTGCTGAATCCCGGGGGGAACGCAGGACCATCACCTCCTGGGCAGCACCATGGGAGACAGGGGATGCTCCGGGGGACCAGGCTGTGGCAAGGAGCCCCGGCCCACCATGTGGGAGGATGGTAAAGTCAATCATCAACTGGGATTTATACCTCGTCCTCCTGAAGGGCAAGACACTGACCAGCATTAACTAATCAGTGATTAAACTGTTACTCAGAAGCCGTAATTTGACATTCGTGACTTCTCTAATTACTACCGTCTCATTCTGCATCTTGCCTTTCTGGGGAAGGTTATTAGAAGGTCGTATGTTTTAGATAATAATTAGTTAAATCTCCTGCCTATGAATAAGCAACCTCAGATTTCTAACATCTGTAATTCTGAATCTGGCTATCTGGATAAACGGTCCTAAAAAAGAGAGGAAAAATAATTTGCTTTAGCAAAGGAAGGTATTGATAATGTATACCCACAAGAGACTTAAAAAGAAACCCACAAATAGATTAAAGTAATTCATTAAGAACATTAATCAGTTTCGGACTATCACACACTGTAGTAATCAATCATTTTAATTAAAAGGAACCGTGCATTCTCTCCCTGTCTTTTACCTCAGCCCATCTTTGCACATGCGGCTGATCAAAGACGTCAT
Source organism: Haliaeetus leucocephalus (assembly GCF_000737465.1). Lineage (NCBI taxonomy): Eukaryota > Metazoa > Chordata > Aves > Accipitriformes > Accipitridae > Haliaeetus > Haliaeetus leucocephalus. The sequence continues at coordinate 6,326,390 of NW_010973187.1, forward strand.
ATTTCAAAGATGCTGAATACAGTCTCTATAATCTTCATTAAAGAATTTCACAAAGCAACAATATCGTCTGTTTGTATTGAAGCGCCTGCCTTTTTCGGGAAGCTTTTGCTTATGCTCAGGAGGAAACAATCAGATAATTGCCCAGCAGCTCCAGTTCCTGTGCTCTGTGTAAGGGAAGAGAGAAAACCCGACTGCCTTACAAGGTGTACTGGCTCATCCTTGTCTCTCTGGGACAAACCTGGCTTTCCAGGTGCACACAGACAGGTGCCACCACTCAGTAACTGTCCTTCCTCCATCCCCCAGGAGCGCAGGACCTCACAGAGGGCCTCCCTTCTGCCCGGTACCTTTTCTTCAACAGCTGCCAGTAGCAGATAGCATCAAAAGAAAGGAAAGACTGCATAGGGAAAATTATAGGGATATTTCCCCACCCTGCAGCGTGCTGCAGGTCAGGGACTTCCTGAGCCAGAGGCAGTGTTTAATGGCTACAATGGATTTTTCATGCCATGCATTTCTTCAGTCCCTTTTTGAATCATGTAATGAGCAGAGATGAGTTCTTTCTTTTTAATGTCAGCTGCTTTGTTCTGCAATTTGCAGGGCAATCTCATACTAAAATGATGGGAAAGAATAAAACATTTTGGCTCTTATAATAAGCAAGGAAGCAGTTTTGTTACACTCATCGTGTTGCAGCCTTCTAAGATCAAAGAGTGCTGCTACTTTCCTTTTAGGAGCACAAGGAAGGAAAAAAAAAAAATAATTGAAAATGCATTTGTAAAGTAGCTATATCTTCCTTTCCTAAAGTCGATCCTGGTATTTTAATACCTGCTGCTTAGCTGATATTTGCCTCTGCCTATCAGCATGAAGTTTCAAAGGATGTCTGGCTTCAATGATATCTAATGTTGATTTAATTTAAGATAAAGAAAGACAAGGCTGTAAAAGTGAGAATCAGTCAACAAGAAAGGCATAAGTCAAATGTAGCAGGGAAGAATTTTCAGCTGTCCTTTTCTTGAGTAAGAGGAACAAAAGGCAAATGGATCAGTCATTACTAGTTTGGAAATGTAATGCAGCCACAAAGGAAAAAGACCAGTGTCCGTGCTCAGTATGAACTGCTGCTTACAGAACCAGTCAGAATGTTGGGATACACAAAGAACAGGACAGACAGTTCTTAACTCATAAGGTCCCAAGGTAAACAAAATGCCTTTAGCAGTGTGTCTGTTCTGAGCTTTGTATCTCAAAAGAATAGAGTTTAAGTAGAAAGATTCAGAAAGGCATAGAGCAAATACTAAAGTACATAGGGCAATAAAGGTAGAAAATAATTCCTGCATCAGAGACAAACTGAAAAGCCTGTGACTAGAGAGGAAGTGAACAAAATCAGATATACTGAACAATATTGTTCTCCGTCCTGTCACAAGTCAAAAGCAAAGTAACATTTCAAGTACTTGGAAGGCAGCATTTATCTACATCTGAGGAAATGTCTTCTTTTTAATTAGAAAACAAAATGGCTAAATAACCCATGGATGTCCTCATTTCAAGGTATCAAGTAACCAAGAGCCTTACAGAGTTATCAAGAGGATCAAACAATTACAGAGCTAGTAGCACACACTTGACATTAGGTAACATCAAACAGGGATATAAACTTCTATCTATCTTTCTAAGCTAGCCATTAGCTTGACCGCTATAAGATTTTTACAGTTTCAGGGGCTGCTAGGAATATACACAAGAAAGTGGCATATGATGGAGACACGACTGAATGAACAGAGACTTGTGCTTCCGCAGCGCAGCGCTGCACTGCCTGGACTTCACTGCCTTTGATGTAGGTGTGGTCCAGCCGCACCAGTGTAGGGCTTTGCCTAAATGAAGAGTGCTAACGCTGGCTTCACACGGCCACGCTGAATCTGGCTGCAAGCGTTGAAGACCACCAAGCACTGCTCCACCACCCTCTCCACACCAACTCTGCTGCGCTCCACCTCACTGCAGGCACACGCACTCAGGGATACCTGAGGGACCGGGCTGACCTCTAGCCTTATTTCCTATGATGCTTCCTCTGTTGCCAAATAGAAATCAACGCTATGTCGATAGTAACCCTACTGCTTGGACACAGAGACAGCAGTCAGACTCTGTTAAGGACACAATCAGAACAAGTCCAATTCCCTAGCTCCACTCTTCTGTTTTGTCACTTTACTGTTTATTTTCCTAATCAAAAATAAACAGCACTCCTCACTGCAGCAATCCTCACTGTAACGCAGCCAAAATATTTCGCAATTTAATTCTGTGTTCTGAAAATTTGCTAACTTGAAATGATCACACTTGGGGCTTCCTCTAAGTGAACCACACAGCATTTGCAGACTGCAGAAAACAGCTTGTCTCTGGACAACCTAAAAGACTTGTAAGATGGGAATTCAAGTGAAAAGAAGAATTACTGTAAGAAAACAGATGGTGAAGACTGACAGCTGTTTCATTGTTTTGACAGAAATACCTTGTAGATGACCTGAAGGTTTGTTTTGGACCACAGTATTGGCTTGAGAATGGGGTGAGCTGTATTGGAAATGAACTCTTACAGAAACTTTTAATCCATCTTTTATTTTAAAAGAAACATGATCGCCAATTTTAATTTAAATAGACTTGAGACATGGTTGCCCTATGGAAATGGGCAGGCTTGCTTACAGGGACTTTGCACGAAGTGTACCACTCTTTAATATTTATGAGACTGTTCCCAGGTTTGCTAAAGTGCAAGTATACATCTCTTTTTATTGCATGAGTCACAATATTTAGAGTTAGTTAAAAATAACTTACACTAACTCTAATGTGAACAAACTATTCTGAAACAATCCAGCCAAGGAAATCTCACTGCAAAATACCCCAGCTTCTCCCGTTCAAATAGCTGGTCAATCCACGCTCTCAGCCCTGCAGCACATGTAGGCGAATGCCCACTCAGCGCTGCTCGACGTCAGAATGTTTAAGTTGTCTATTGAAGACAGCTCTGTTTGAACCTAGGAAATCTCTGAAAGTTTTGCTCTTCAATTCTCAATTCTACTGTTTCTTAGTTTGCAAATGCAATAATTACTAGAATTGATAACAGGAAAATAGTTGGCAGACCTTGAAAAATTATGCACTTTATGGGCCAAGCCTGCACAGGGACAATTTTTTGGGCAGAGTTTTACTGGAGTGGTACAACAAAAATAATAGCATAGGTACAGTTCCTACCATAAAAATCACCCCTTTCCCAGTACACTTTATTCTTCTATAATTTCTCTTTTTCTCCCTCTCCCCACACACCATTTTTGTGCTGGCAGTTAGCCAAAGGCATGCAAGAATGAATTGCACTGTTGCGGCATTTAAATTATATCAATACTGAAATGCAGAATAGAGTCCTTTTCTATTTTATCTCTAAATTGAATGCTTTCACAGAGAGGCACTGTTATCTGCATTACAATTTGAGAGCTACATTAGTAAATCTTGAATGCTCTGAATTAGAGTATTCAACTTTTGAGATGGATGGTTGAGCTTACCACAAAAAATGTATTAAGCTGGAGATATGGCTTCATTTGGAGTGAACATGAATTTTGAAGAATATCTGTGATTTAGAAACCAAGCCCAAATTTCTGGGGGAACCCGCATCCAGATGAATATTACCCCCTTACTTTTTGAAGTAAATCTTTTTAGATTTTCCTGTCTAAAAACTATGCCTGCAAAATGACTCTCCAGGTACCATTTCCCTGTCAGATGGGGAAATTATGTAAATTCCCACTTTTACACAATCATTGGAGCAGTCTAAAAATGCTGCCTGGGAGTGGAGAAGGTTCCCATCTCTTTTACAGCACACTGTAAGTGCACCAGTAATGCTGCAAGCATATTGATGGGGCATGCAGCTGCTAAACAGTTATATGGGTCTGGAGAAATGAGTTAAATCTTCTGACAGGTACCTCAGAGGCTTTATCCTTAGGACTTCAGTGACACAGCAATGCCTCAGTGCCCCACAGTCACCCATGGAGTCTTCTAGCCTTTAACCAACCTGCAAGTTTTTAGGTTTCTGAGCTGCTGCAGCTGTTGCATACATCTCTAGGATATGCCTGGAAGTGCAGTGCTCTCCACTCCTGAGGGTGGGAGCAGAAAGAAAAAAAAAATCCCCCACTTTCAGAATACACACAGAGCAAACAAATGCATTTAAAAGCTGTGTTTGTGGAAAATTTATAAAGATCATGATGATCAAACTGTGTGATTACCCTGTGATAACCGAGCCTGGTTTTGGGAATCACGCATTCCGAAGCATGGTCTGTATTTTCTTTTCTTATACGTAGGCGATATTTGCTGGCAAATATCCAAAGGGCAGCCCTTTCCCATAAAAAACAGCACGGAAAGACTATTTAACTCACTTGGGCTCAAATGATTATTGCTATGACCCAACTGGTAGTATGGAAGAAAAGTATTCCCACAATTAAGGAAATAAGGTCAGAAAGAGTTATACCAGAAAAAAAGTCCTTTGCCACTAAGACTTATTTCATTCGGGAAACTGATGTAAGTTATCTTACTGGTATAAAACGTGCCTCCAGTACCAGGATTATTTGATAAAGCTGACCCAGAAACCCGTCTGTGCATAGCAAAGTCCTTCATTCAAAGAAGCTTGAAAAAGACCAAAGGACTTTGGGGAGAAAAACCGAGCAAGGCTAGATTTGCAACCTCGTAACAAGATTTAAGAAGAACCCCAGGGAGATCGGGCCATGGCTGGAGATGGATCAAAAGCACTTGCAGCACAAGGAGCCTGCTTTCATGTGGCCGAAGGAGGGTCAGGGCTGGGGCTGGAGCCTCACCCGTGCTGGGGTGAGCTGCGACCTGGTGCTCAGCTGGGGACCACCAGCTCTGCCACCTGAACCCAGGCAGGAACAGCAAGGGACTCTGTCGGTATTTTTAGCCCTTTTCCTCAGTTAGCACATACCTGTAGCTGATTTTCCTCTCTTGGTAGCTCCTTGCGCCGAGGAGCCCTGCCGACCCCAGTGCCGCGGCTGCCCTCTGGCACTGTGCCCGGGGAGAGCAGACATGGTGCTCCTGCGGTCGTTGGCCCCTGGCAGCATAGTTCAAAACCAGGCTGGAGCTCGCCCTGGCCTCTCCCTCCTGAAATCAGATATTTTTGCCAGTGCATGAGACAGTGTCAAATGTTTTAAGTTCAAAACATCCCTTTTTTGGACCTGTGGAGAACACAAGAATACAGAACCTTTCCCCTTTTGCTTGAAAAATATCTGTATCTCCTGGAAGGGTTCACATCTGCTTTTCAGTTTAATGAAGAACCTTTTTTATTGAATTCTGTCTGCTGGTGATGCCCATTAGGGAACCTGTTAGAGGTTTCAGGTGAAGGCTTGATCCGTTTCATCCCGACTGTGTGGGGATAAGGAACAGGTTACATTACTTTGATCTGAAGGAGACAGTATGGGATTGTGTTCGTATGCTGCCTGATCTTCCTGTGACCAGAAACCTTGCCAGCAATTTTTGTACCGCATCAGATATGGATTTCTTTCCCCAGACAAATCTATGGAGCCATCTCCTAGCAGAAACAGACAGCCTCTGCCAGGGCAGGGTTGCAAGTTGCACGGTTTCTCAAAGACCTCCAGCCTCACCTCTCCTCCACCTGTTAGAGCCAGCAGTTAAAAAGCGGTATTTTCAGTTGCTCATACTAGAGGGTCATGCAGGAGCCAGAACAAGAGACTGCTTCTCTGACAGGCTTGCACATTCATTTTCTGTGTCTTTACTGAATACAAAAAGTGCAGCTTTCTGTAATGCATTCCTGATATAACTGAGCATGCAATACCACCCGCAAAGTATCTGCCAGAAACTCCTGTATTTCTCTCTCTTCCTGGCAGATGCCCCTCAGCTGTGGCATTTCTAGCCCGAGTGGGACCTAATAGCATTGTCTGTGAAAGCACGTCGAGAATGTGACACATTGTTATTTATTCTTGTTATTTATTCTCATTATTTATTTGATTTGATTCATTGCCATTACGGGGCTGATGCTGTCTGAGTCCACTCCTGCCCATAGCAGAGAGCTGAAGTGATGTTTATCTACTTGTGCAGCAGATGATAGATTTTATCCAGGAAGAAGCACTGACCCTCTCAGCACCTGGATGCTTACCTGCAGGAGTCTGCAAGAGTCTGCACTTGTGCACCTGTATAACTGGTGGGGTAACCTTTAGCTGGCTATTGGAGACTGGAGGCAAATGCTAAGCCTGCAGCAGAGCTCAGTTTTTTGTTACCCTGTGCTCCCCTTGCAGTCCCAGGAGAGAGAGACAGGCACCCTGGGGAATCTCTCTGAAACCCTCTGTTCGCAAAGAGCATGGCCAGAGGCTTCTAAGGGAGCTGCAGGTCTTTAAGGCATAATTTCACAGCACTTCATGCTGTATCTTAAGGGACATTTTATTATTTGACCTTTATACCTCTGAGGAGGATAGCGGGACATCCCCCCTGTTCCTCTTGAGCACGTGGCCTCGAAGGACCCAGCGAAGGCGTTGGGCTTTGCTCCTCATTGCATTCCCCTGTTCCAGTACGTTGCGTGCGGGGGATCGTTCCCCACATACTTTGTGAAGCTCAGCCCGGAAACCAACTCTGATTTTATCCATTAACTTCCCTGCTGAGTTTGTCCCTGCGCTTATGCTTTCAAAGGGGCAGTATTTATTGTTTCAGAAATACCTCAAGTAACTTGCATCTGTCAGCCTTCAGAGCAGCCTTGTCTCCCCTCACTTACATTAGCTATGCCTGAAAAGCTCAAGAAAGTCTGGTTCAAGAAACCATTGTCCCCCAGCTACCTTCTCCTGCACTGGATCCCCACCAGCCAGCTGGAGTTGTATGTCTCTTCACTGACCGTACCAGGTCATGGTGTGAAATACACGTTGTCTGAGGGTCCCTGGCCACTCTCCCTGGTGGTGGTGATGTTCCCAGAGCCCTTGATGGGTGAAGAGTGGCAGATGACAGAATCACATAATTTTCCAGCTGATGCACAGGTCCAAGGCACAGGTGCACTTGACATCCACTGTGCTGTGCACACAGGAGAGGAACAGTTTCCAGGAAGGATGGGCTGAGTAAAGGGGGACCACAAAATGCTCCTATGAGGTCTCCAGAAGGGCACATCATATATGTGTGTGAAGCAAGAGCTTTGCTTGGTTCCTTGTGTTGCATGCACAGCCAGGGAACAAAACTGATGGGAAAATTGCCTCCTACAGCAAACACAATGCTTGAACATAGGCAGACCCAAGACTGAAGCAAATCTTTGTTCTGGGACTGTTAATGCAACGAGTGATTAATTTTCTTTTGGTACAATAACATATGTAGGAATTAGATTAGTGTGGGGCTAAGAATTGGTTACGAACCTCTAACTGAAATTTCCAGTATATTAGTATTTTTTAGGGGTTCCAGCAGCTACACTGCAGTAACAAAGACCTGAGATTGTACTTAAAAGCTTGAAAATGGACAGGTACAACACAGCAGAAAAATGTAGCAATGAGAGTAAGTGAACACAATGTGTGACTAATAAGGAACTACCATGGTCCAGAGAGGTAAAATATCAATAGAACGTAAGGTGAGGTCTGCAAGATGAAGATGATGGCACCGTATGTAAAAGCCAGGAGCATTTTTTATATTTCTTGTGATCCATCTCACCAAAAATCATAATTGCTGTTACAATTGGTTTGCCTGTTTGCTTCCTCCTCTTAACAGCCTTATCGAAGCCAACAAATTTTCTTGGATTGCTGCAGAGAGCACAACTTTCTTTTAAATTGATAAATTGTATAGCATAGTATCCTGCTTTCTAAACAGTACTAATGAAATGCTTTCAACTCCACAAAATATGTATAACCTCCATTTGAATGGATTCTGTCAAATGTGAGTCTGGTTTGGTTGATTATTGCTTGAGAAATTAATGTATGTAAAACTCAGAAGCTAGTCTCTACCTCAATCATTTCCATGCCATGGTTCCTGATGCTCTGATTTGCTCAAGCCACAGGTGCCTGCTGTGCATATACTTACTCGTATCAAACCGAACTTCACTCCTGCGGCTGTGTGGTTTGGTCCATCTGCCCTCCTGTAGGCATACCCAAGGTAGCTTTACTGGCTGATGTGAATATTCAACTCAAAGTTGAGAAAAACTTGCTCAAAATACTCAAGCCTGCACTACTCTTTGTGCTCCTGCGGCTACCCTGCCATCAATACCCCTGGTAGGTTGGATCAAGCTCAGGTGTGTCCCAATGGGCCCCATCTGCAGGTGGGACAATGGCATCAATGTACCTGAAGAAAAAGGATGTTGTAGAAGAACCTCTGAGCTACTAGGAATCAAATGCATTGCACAAGTCTGGCAATTTGGGGGAATATCTTGTATCGTTTATTTATTTTTATCTCTTTTCTTCTTAAAATAGAAATGTACCACTTTGCTTAGCAGCTTTATGAAAACACACATCCATATTCACATATAGTACACAACCATTTTCTTACAGAAATGGCTGTTTTCTTCATGGGTTACTTTGTTTTCACAAGAAATCTCTTCTCTTTGTGTAAAGAATCAGAAAGACAGAACTTTTTTCCAATGTAGCTGACACTTATTTTACAGTTCAGGGCTGAGAAATCAAGAAGAGAGTAAAATGTATTTATATTGAAGTATCAGAAGGTATCTCTCTTTGATCTTATTTTGGCTAGGATCAAGAATACCCAACAGGTTAATGACACCTGGCATTAATAAAGCTGGAGTACTAGAGAGACTTCTATCTCCAGCACTCCTCCCTGCTGCTATAAAATTTATAAGCTCTATATGCTACCTGGACCAGAAGGTCTCTGCTCTTGCAGCATTTACAAGCTTTGCAGGAGTGCCAGCCAGGGAGTGAGGACCTCTGAAATCTGCCAGAAACTATTGAAATTCCAGAGACATAGACTGAAAAATTTGCAACTCTTACAACCTTCTTTGCATAGGAAATAGACTTCCATCAATTGGGATGTATAGGGAATTCCTACGGGAGTACTTAACTGAAATTAGCCCAACAATCTCACTCTAAAATAGTAAAAGGCTCCAGTCTGAGCTAACATAACAAACCATAGTTACTAGATGTAGGTAGCTTTGAGATAAGATTTCTGTTGCCCTTCCTCCAGCTATTAGTAGCAACATAGAAAGATGAAGGTTTAAGATGCTTTTTCCAAAGGTGGAAAACTCAGGCATGTGTTAGGGATTGTAAATGAAAACTGATGTTGAGTAGCCCTGACATTCCTCCACAGCTTCCCCGACTAGGAGAAAAATATACAGTGAAGTAATTTAATTTTGATGTATGTTCAGGTAGATTTGTCATAACTGGCATGACAATAAAAGAAATCCTTATAATCTTAACTGGGAAATATTTTTGCCTCTTTGCAGCAAGACTGGTGAAGCACAGTCATAAAGAGAACCTTAAAAAGCAACACACAGTTCAGTTAGAATCCCGCATACAACCTGTGATTCAGTGTCAGAGACAACACTGAAGTAACGGCAGACATAATTCTGAAACCCATTCTGACTGTGAAACCTGTGAAGTGACGGATGTCCAGAAGAGAGAAATAAATTAAGATCTAAACTGCTTCTTCGTTTACTGCAAGCAGACTCTTGAAGAAAATCCAAAGCTTACACTGAGTATTCTCTTAAATAATGTTTTTGAATATCTAGATTAATTTTTTTAAATTGAATTTAATATGACATTGGGCCTCCCATGTGATCCAGAGCAAGAAAGACCTTGACTACATTAGGGGAGAGAAACCTTCAGATGAATAAAGTTGTACCCCCTCAGTTAGGAGCTGTGGGACTGCTGGGGCAGCCAGGCTCAGACTAAAAACAGAAATGCCACCATGCAGCAAGGATGATTAATCTTAAGGCAAAGATTATCAGCTACAGTCTCATCTTCCCTGACATCGAGGAATGCAAGCAGGACTGAGAACATGTCTAGCAGGTGAGCTGAGATGCTAATTGTACAAGACATCAGCAAATTCACAGGAGGGAGAGACACCTTCAAAGTCCTCAGCCTGGAAAAGGGTGATGGGGGTAGAAAACATTTAGAGATATGAAGGAAGGGCAAGCTTGTGTGAAGCGCTGCCTCCTGTAACTCATGTCCTCTGTGCTAAAAAAGTATCTAGAGGTACAGCCTCCAAAGGGCCTGGATGCAAATCACTTAGAAAAGCCAGATGGGTCTCCACCAGCCACAGAGCATCATCTTCCAGGTCAGCAGCAGCAGCCGCCTCTGGAGGAGGAAGCATGGTTGGGGTCAGCTGGAGCTGCCCTGGGAGGCCCAGTAAAGCATGCTATAGTTTTCTACATCTTGAGTGATCCTGAGTATCTTATTTATGTATTTCCACCTTCCAGCAGACCTGGGAAATACTTCTTCTGGAGACCAGCTCCTGGTTATTCTCACATCACTCTGGGCTGCACTGAAAAGCTTACTTACATGGGCCCTCATCTTCCCTCTGCTGCCAATAACTTCCCAATCCATTGGCCAGTTTCAACTGTATTGGACAAAAGAGTGAAGGTCTTAAAGAGAATCAGGATCCTAGAGACTCCACAGAAAGCTGCAAGCTGCACAGAAGAAACACTGTGGTTCAGGTACCCACAAGCTTACCCCAGTCACTTGTGAGTCTCGGCTGAGATGTTCAGTCAAAAGGTTGCCTGCACATTGCTGTGAAATTACTCTGCAGGAGGAGATGGTACATATATGCAGGGACAACAGAAAATCTGACTATAATTCAGGCTTAAAGCCAATCAAGCAATAGACATAAATCTGTAGGAAAGCAGCCTTTGTTAGAACAGGTGCTTACAAAACTGTTTGTTAGCAAATTAAGTTTTCTAGCCATTCTCTATGTGTTGTTAATAATCTCCATGTGAATGTTTATTTTCTGCCTGAATCTACAGACCAAAACAGTAACTCAAAATGCACAAGATAAAGTAATAATGTCAGCATTGCACGTTCCTCCTGATGCTGTACTAAGGACTAAACTCTTCAGTGAGGGTAACCCAGATGACTTTTCTTCCCATACTGACTCATATGGGAGCTTAATCTTTGAAGTGTTAATACTGATTGCCTTGAAAGCATTAGTAGCTCTGCAGCTGCACAGGGCTCTTTAGCCCTGAGTTTAAGTTATCAAAACCCACAAGCATGTTCTTAAATATGTGCTTAGGAGTTTTGCTAAACTAGATTGTGATCTTGAATTATAACCTAAAAATTTTGCTACTCAAATAGTTTAAAAAAATATAGATTTACTCAGGTTATGGGGAGTTTTGGCTTGTATTGGGTTTGTGTGTCAAGGTTTTGGTAGCGGGGGGTTACAGGGGTGACTTCTGTAAGAAGCTGCCAGCAGCTTTCCCTGTGTCTGACAGAGGCAATGCCAGCCGGCTCTAAGACGGACCCGCCGCTGGCCAAGGCCGAGCCAATCAGTGATGGTGGTAGCGCCTCTGTGATAACATTTTTAAGAAGGAAAAAAAGTTGCAGGACACACAGAAATGGCAGCCAGAGAGAGGAGTGAGAACATGTGAGTGAAACAGCCCCACAGACCCCCAGGTCAGTGCAGAAGGAGGGGGAGGAGATGCTCCAGGCGCTGGAACAGAGGTTCCCCTGCAGCCCGTGGGGAAGACCATGGTGAGGCAGGCTGTCCCCCTGCAGCCCAGGGAGGTCCACGGGGGAGCAGATCTCCACCTGCAGCCCGGGGAGAGAGGACCCCACGTCAGAGCAGGGGGGTGCGTGAAGGAGGCTGTGACCCTGGGGGGAAGCCCGCGCTGGAGCAGGCTCCTGGCAGGACCTGTGGCCCCGCGGGGGACCCACGGTGGAGCAGAGGAGGAGTGAGGAGTCCTCCCCCTGAGGAGGAAGGAGCGGCAGAGACAGCGTGTGATGAACTGACCCCAACCCCCATTCCCCGTCCCCCTGTGCTGCTGGGGGGAGTAAGGTAGAGAATTTGGGAGTGAAGTTGTGCCTGGGAAGAAGGGAGGGGTGGGAGGAAGGTGTTTTGATATTGGGTGTTATTTCTCATTACTCTACTCTGGTTGATTGGTAATAAATTGAGTTAATTTTCCCCAAGATGAGTCTGTTTTGCCCGTGACGGTAATTGGTGAGTGATCTCTCCTGTCGTTATCTCGACCCATGAGCCTTTAGTTGTATCTTCTCTCCCCTGTCCAGCTGAGGAGAGGAGTGATAGAACAGCTTTGGTGGGCACCTGGCATCCAGCCAGGGTCAACCCACCACATGACTGAATTAACAATTAAGGTTCAGACCTTAGTTTACAAAGAAATATACAACTTGTATTACTTGTCATTGGGCTTGGATTTATCTGAAAGGACATTCCTTCCCTGTGAAAGCACATAACTGATTTGGGGACAATCCTAAAATAGTAATGAGGACAAAATCCCTACTGACTTCAGAAAGTTAACATTTCTAAATGCTTCATATCAATACTCAATGATTTTGCTGTTGATCACTGGCTGACTACTGATGCCTTCTGAAAGGTCAGAAATTAAACATTTTGTGTTCACAAATAAACAGGTTGTGGAGAGAAAGGAAGAATTTCAGGGAAATTAGGAAAGGTTCATTGCAAAGTCAGAAGGAAAAATCATGAGGCTATGATTTTGGAGGTCAAGCAAAAGCTAAAACGTCAGGTAACCCCTTCTTCAGCCTGGGGAGATTAATTCCTTGTGTAGACTCATTCAGCTCAGTAGGAGTAATCCTGTATAAGGTAGTGTTTCCCCCAGTTATGAGTATCATAATCACAACTGTTATTCATAGACAAATTCATGTAAAAAGAACGGGTATTTTCCCTTCCCCATGAATTTTGAAAAGCTGTCAAAAGGTATTTTTTCTGTCCATTAGCTCCCATCACAGCCCAATTACATCAAATTACAGATACAGAGGTTTTTTCATGATCGCATTGAAACAGAAGTTCAGTGTGATAACTTGAAAACAAACTGTGAAAATGTAGGATGAGTACATAATGTACAGTTTCACATATAAAGTAAAATTTAAATCACACACATAAACAATTAAAGTTTCTTAGGATATAGCTTAGGATCTTGCTAGCGCCTATGTTCTTCTTAAGTCAAAGAATTTAAACTCCTTACATTCTCTGTCATTTAAATGGGAATTTTAAACAGCCTGAAACTAAAATATTTCATCATTAGACCATCAGCTGCAGACAGTGGAATGAAAGGATTTGCTTCTGCATCACAAGACTTGCTCTGGGTTCTAGTGTAAAGCTTTATGTTTTGGATAACTGTGTCTCTCAAGACCTGAAGGTCAGATGTTGTACAGTATTGCTCTGTATTTCAGAGAACCACACTTTGCCCTCTTGGAAGCATGAGAAGGTAGAATTGCTATCAATTAGAAGATGAAATGTCTATCACTTTGTAGGAAAAAGACTCATAAAACTCATTAGTAGATGTCCTAAAATATTAGTCATTATGTAGCTAATTTTTTTGGAATGTAAGCCACAAAAAATATTTAAAATAGAAATGCAAGTTTTCATAAAATGTTCTTAATTATACAAATTAAGTATATTTCATAAACTACTTCTCTAGCATAAGCCTTTGCTGTTTTCTTGACTAAAACAAAGATTATGTATCTGTACATGAAAAAAATATAAATAAGGTGAATAAATTTCACTGAATATCCATATCTTCTGAAAATGCTCAAAACCAGCCATTAGCTTCTTTCTAAAAGAATAGATTGCCATTAATTATGTGCTAGATGTGCAAAGGGACACCATAGCTAAAAAAGGATGCAACTGTACAAACGAATTTTTGTGTGCTATTCCTCTGTTAGAGATTCCAGCTGTGGCTTTTGCCAATAATGGACCTTAAAGTTGACAGAAATGCGTTAGACACAACAGAAACACATCATTATAGAAAAAGCTGGGAAAAAGAGATATGACAAATTACATGGGCTAATTCTGAGCAGCCTGGAGTCCCAGTGGATCCCATGAAAAATGAGGCGTGTGGATTGACAATTACAGGCAGCCGAATGTCTCTCTCCAGAAATGAAGACTCGATCCAGCTCTCAACCATTTTTACATAATGGAGGAGCGTCTTAGTGAGGCCAATATTTGTGTAAAAAACTACTGGGAACGAGATCAGAACAAAGGGGCAAATGTCCTTTTGTTAATTACTACACGTTGTAAGATATACAGACAACCCATGTTGGTGTGGTTACTCCAGCACAATGATGCTGCGGTGAACTGAAGTCTGGGGCTTCAGCTGGCCCCTGGGCAGCAAAGATGGGCAAAGGGAAAGTGGGCACTGGCTACTGACAGGAGCAGGGAACCAAACTTGTTTCCCATACAGGATGGGGCCGATGCTCTTACCCTGCCAGAAGAGGTTCTGTGATCACAAATGTGAAGGAGAGAATCTCATTTCTTCTCTAGTACAGCAAAAACCAGGCAAGGAAAGACGTAACAGCTCACTCAGGATGATACAGAAAAGGTAGGGCAGCGGTAGGTTTTTGGGGAGGGGCAGTTTTCTCTTTAATCCCACATTTTACTACCTGCTTTTGGCATAAGGCAGCACAAGTTTATTCTCTGGCAGTTGATGTTGTGAGGTCTACGTTGAAAAGGAACTAGAGGAAGGAGCAAGGGGAAAGACATGCTAATACTCTGGAGCAGCCCAGGCAGAAATGCAAACTAATAAAAATGATGATGATGTTAATAATAATACGATATGTGAAATAACTACAGCTGACATATGAGCTATTGATTAAAGTCTTTCATATGACAGGATGTCAGCCAGCAGAAATAGGAAATCAATACCTCATTTAACAGCAAAGAACGACTCAACCTCCTCCAGGCCAAAGAGAGACTGGGATGTTTGAACAGAGACAGTACGAATTTATTTGATCTATTTTTGTGGGGGGGAAAAAAAAAAAAGGATTAGTTACACTAAATAATGTGTTTCCCTGAATTCAGGAGGGAGGAGGTTTTGTCAAGTAGCGTACAAGCAATTAGTCGGTCTAGCCAAATAACAGATGTGTTCATGCATTTCCATACATGTTTCTGGGATGTCAGGATTTTTGGATAAACCAATGTATTTCAACAAATGCAGATTCCAATAAACATGGACTTAAGTACATATAACAAAGGCAGGAAAGGTGATGTTTTCAGGGCTTGGATATTATTTACATATTTTCTGCAAAACGTAGATTCTACCCCAAAAGTTGGATGTCTGCCACTTGGAGTTGACCAGCCACAGAACACGTGCCCATGAGGAGGCCCTGATGGAGGAATGCTCTCCACACGGTACGTAAGCACATTCCTCCAGGGAGGAGCAGATGGGTGCATCGATTGTTCCTGCTGGTCTCCTGGGTCACAAGAGTTTTCTGATCCACACTACCAGACACGTACACAATGGGGAGTTGTTTGTCCTATCCATTTTTTTTTTGAGGCAAGTACTTTAGTTCTAGGGTTCTTCCTCTAAAAAATGGTCTCCATTCCTAAAAATGAATCTTTGGTGAAAACAGAACTAGAAATAACTCATGCATTTGTAATGGGAAGAGTGCTATAGCACAGGAACACAAGATCAATTGATGTGGTAGACTATCGTATGACATTTTTATAACCAAGTTGCATACAAAAGATCTACTGCTCCGCAAGTCCAAAGTTACTGAGATTCATGAAGGACCCAAAGGGAGATAATACTATGGATTGAGGGTTGTGATCTGTGGGCAGCTTATAAGGAGTCATACTTGCCTTATTTCTCTTTCTAAGAAGAGAATAAAGTGATAAAAAAGGGATGAATACAGCAAAGCAATTTGTAAAACTACGTGGGAAAGCACTTCACTGCAGCAGAAATATTGCATTTTCATGCATACAAACCACAAGTGATCAGCAGAGAAAACTGATTCTCTACAGTTTCACAGAAAAAAGGGGTTATACATGTAGTCTCACAAGGGAAGGTTTATCATCAGCGCTCTTTCTATCCAGTTTCTCCTCTACTTTTTTTCTGCTCCCCCACAGCTGGCTCGTTCTTGTCAATCGTGAAGGAAGAGATTCTTCAAAGGCACATTGGTTACCTAGGGTGCAGGGTGCATGTGTGAAAATGCAACACCCAGGGACATGAAAAATGAGCACCTCAACAGTACTGAGGTCTGGGTGCTCATCCCTGGAGGGGAACTGTGGTTACCTTGATTAAGTTCATTATTTTATCTTTGCCCTTACCACTTAAGCTCATCATAGTATAGCTAGTGCTATTTCAGTTGCCAGGATGGTGGCACTTTGGCTTCCAGTCAATAAGAAGGGGCTCAGGGAGGGACTGAAGCATTTCCACCACATTCCTCTTTTTCTGTGTACATCTCCCACCTGAACACAGAGCTCCTCTCCAGAACAAAGCTAAATTACAATTGTTCCTTTTCAAGAACTGGAATTAATGTCTTTTCTTTACTCTGTTATATAGTCTACACCGTGTTTTAGCAAATGTACCAAGTATTTGAGAATTCACATTCAGGTGGGTTTTATTTAAGATATGATTTACTACCAACACAATGATCCCCTGACAAAACACTGCTGTAAGTGATGTTTTCCTGCAGCCTTGTTGATAATCTCAGTGAAGAGCCAAAGATCAAAAGAGCATGAATGCTAAATAACCTGTTAATCAAAAATACTGGAACTAAAATTCACTGGCAATATATTTTGGGGAAATCCACACAGTCGTTGCTAGTCACTGCCTGTTCTCTGCTTTAAAAAGGCATCTGTCTCCAGAACAATAAATTGTTCACAAAAAAAAGAAATTAAAAAACAGACTATGGAGAATTAATTAATCAATCCATAATTTCACTATGCAGAGATGAGGATAAAAGCTCAGTATTATGCAAGCATACATTTTTACTTTGCTCATTGTTATAGCATGCCCAACAAAGACCTAAATTATTCTTGATTTAAGCAAAAAATACATAATTTGAGCTCACACTCTTGACTTCATTTTGAAGTTCTCCTATTGATATAACTGTTTTCTATACCTATCAGTACCAAGTATCATGTCCAGAGTATTGTACATTCTCAGTGTTTGGTATAGCTAACTAATTAAACACTACTCTGCATCCTTAGGAAATGCAATAGTCCAAGCATGTAAGAGGCTCACTAGTTACAAGGAAAACATAAGGACCTTGAAAAAGCTCCAGTATCTAACTTGCCTTTTCTTAGCAAGTGATTAGCTAGCAAAAATGGTGACCTCAGAGTCCATGTTCCCTGGTTTCAGGCAAGGGCATGGTTCAGAGAGCCCTTTTGTTGCAACCTCATGTCCAGCCCAGTGACATGCATGCTCATGATCTGCTGGGACAAATGTGGTGGAGTGCCATCACCTCCTCTAGGGACAGTCTCTGGGGGGTGGAAGGGCTCTCAAGCCTGAAGGGAGCTTTGGAGCATCATCACCTGTAAAACCACAGCTTCTCTTGGGATTTGCAGTCCAGTAGATGCAACACTGCAAAGAGCAACATTTTTTTTTAGCCTAATACAGGCAAGGCTACTGCTTCCAAAAAAAATCTAACACTGATATTTTTGTATAGAGATATAGAGATTTGGGAATGCATATGTTGAGGTGTGTGGTGATGTTGCCTCATTTTAGAGACAAAGCACATGATGCTTTTAGTTTCACCTGCACAGCTCAGGCAAACAAGTGCTGAAGTGGAGGGGTAGCAGCCAGTGCAGCTACGGTTGGGATGTCCCAAACACAGAGCTGCTGTAATTGCCCTAAGAGTGGCACTGGATCTGCATGGAGGATGAAAGAGGTGACATTTATTTGCAATAGCAATGAAAATGATAAAAACTAGCTATTTCTGAAGGCCTGAAGACTGCAAGCTGCCTGCTGAAGCTGGGAGCAGGTGCTAGTTGGGACATGGACAGGCAACACAAAGCTATAAATACAAAGGACTTCCCTACCACAAACTCTGCCTGTATTAATGTCAAGAAAGGCACAACTCAAGGACATTAAGACATGGAAAGCTATACTTTGCACGCTTCCATAGTACTATCTATTCAAGGAGTTTCTATAATAGGTTACAGCTTTATTCTTTTTAAACTGCCCACGTGAGGGAGATACTCTCCTCCTTTTACAGCTGAGGAACCTGAGACATGCAGACATCCAACCCTGTACTGCATTTCGCTCCAGGCTGGCCAGTCTGCCTCCCAAAAAATCTGCCTGCAGCTCTGCTGGGCTCCTTGGAAATGTAAAAACATTTGGGCAAGTGCTGTAGGACCTGAAAGCCCACCACCCCCACACACTGTCCCAAAGACGTCCCTGGTGGCACAAGGGCAGCAGTGGAAGAACCAGCACCTCACCAGAGCTCAGACCAATGCAGAAACATTCGTGCCCCTGGCCACCATCAGGCATTCCCCATGCTCAGGTCTCCAAGCGTGGTCTGGCAGGTCTCCGTGGCTGGGGGAGTCCAGCCACACCTTCACCACAGAAGCAAGATATTCATCCCACTGCAGAAACTGGGACATGAAGCGAAATACAGCACTGCTCAGTGAGCAGCTGTCTTATCCTTAGGACTCTCTGTGACTTTCTAGGATTGTTCTTGAAACTATACGGTTTAAATATTTCATGCTGTAATGCAGCATACCAGCTGACATCTCAGGAAGAATTTTTGAACTGGTATAAATTAATTATCCCTCATACCCACAGAACATTTCTTCAGCAGGCTTGGACAATTTGTTTGTTAACTACAGGCTAAAAACTACTTAATTTTTACTTTCAAAAGCTATTTTTCTGTTAATATTGTGTATGAGTAGGTGCTTTTTAGCATGATCTTCCATAGATCAAGTATTTTATTTAAGATTCCTTGACGCTTAAGTCTCAAACACCAAAGCTAGATATGAATACTTGACCATAGTTTTGGATTTCAACCTCAGGTGGCATGAGAAACTGAGGAACAGGGGAAAGCTGATTTTTTTCTATTAGATTTATTTTTTTAAGAACAAAGGGACAGGCGAGGAAGGAGGGGTGGAGGGGTTGCCCTCTACATCAAGAAATGGATAGATACTGAAGAGCTGTCTCTTAAGGATAGCCACGAGCAGGTTGAAAGCTTATGGGTAAGAATTAGAGACTAAGGCAAAGAAGGGAACCTTATGGTTGGTGTTTACTACAGGCCGCCCAATCAAGGGGAGCCTATTGACGAAGGCTTCTCACTCCAGCTACAGGAGGCATCGCGCTCACAGGCTCTCGTCCTGCCGGGGGACTTCAACCACCCTGACGTCTGCTGGAAAAGTAGCATGGTGAGCCGTAGGCAACCCAGGAGACTCCTGGAGGGCATTGAGAATAACTTCTTAAGCCAGGTAATAGACAGTCCTACCAGAGGGGATGCAATACTGGGCTGGATGGTCACCAACGCAAGTGAGCTAATCGGTGATGTCAATATTGGAGGCAGCCTGGGCTGCAGTGATCATACAGTGGTGGAGTTCGCAGTCCTGAGGGATATGGTTCAGGTGAACAGTAAAGACCCTGAATTTTAGGAAAGCAAACTTCCAGCTCTTCAAGGAGTTAGTCAATAGGACACCCTGGGAAACTGCCCTCAGGGACAAGGGAGCAGAACAGAGCTGGCAGATCTTTAAGGACACTTTCCATAGAGTGCAAGAGCTCTCGATCTCCAGGTATAAGAAATCAGGAAAGGAAGGCAAGCGACCGGCATGGCCGAGTAGAGACCTGCTGGTCAAACTAAAGGGCAAGAAGGAAATGCACAAGCAGTGGAAGCAGGGATGGGCATCCTGGGAAGAGTATAAGGATGCTGCCTGGTTGTGTAGGGGTGGGGTCAGGAAGACCAAGGCACGGCTGGAGCTGAACTTGGCAAGGGATGCAAAGAATAATAATAAGGGCTTCTACAGGTATGTCAGCCAGAAAAGGAAGGTCAAAGAAAGCGTACCCCCCTGATGAACACAACTGGCAAACTGGTAAAAACAGACAAGGAGAAGGCTAGGGTATTCAACAACTTTTTTGCCTCAGTGTTCATGGGCAAACTCTCTTCCCACACCTCTTGAGTGGATGGACAGCACACTGGGGATGGGGGGAGCAAAGTCCCTCCCACTGTAAGAGAAGATCAGGTTCATGACCACCTGAGGAACCTGAATGTACATGTCTATGGGACCTGACGAGACGCATCCCAGAGTCCTGAGGGAATTGGCTGAGGTAGTTGCCAAGCCACTCTCCGTGATATTTGAAAAGAAGTCATGACAGTCAGGTGAAGTCCCCGGTGACTGGAAAAAGGGAAACATTGCACCCATTTTTAAAAAGGGTAGAAAGGAGGACTTGGGAACTACCAACCTATCATCAGCCTCACCTCTGTGCCTGGGAAGATCATGGAACACATCCTCTTGAGAAGCTATGCTAAGGCACATGGAGGACAGGGAGGTGATTCAGGACAGCCAGCATGGTTTCACCAAGGGCAAGTCCTGCCTGACCAACCTAGTGGCCTTCTACGATCGAGTGACTACATCAATGGACAAGGGAAGAGATACAGATGTCATCTCTCTGGACTTCTGTAAGGCCTTTGACAGGGTCCCCCACAACATCCTTCTCTCTAAATTGGAGAGATATGGATTTGATGGGTGGACTCCTTGGTGGATGAGGAATTGGTTGGATGGTCGCATCCAGAGGGTAGTGGTCAACAGCTCAATGTCCAGATGGAGATCAGTGACAAGTGGTGTCCCTCAGGGGTCCATACTGGGACCAGTACTGTTTAATATGTTCATCAATGACATAGACTGTGGGATTGAGTGCAGCCTCAGCAAGTTTGCTGACAACACCAAGCTGAGCAGTACGCTTGACATGCCTGAGGGATGGGACGCCATCCAGAGGGGCCTGGACAAGGTCAAGAAGTGGGCCCACGTGAACCTCATGAGGTTTGACAAGGCCAAGTGCAAGGTCCTGCACCTGGGTCGGGGCAACCCCTGGTATCAATACAGGTTGGGGGATGAAGGGATTGAGAGCAGCCCTGCAGAGGAGGACTTGGGAGTACTGGTGGATGAAAAGATGGGCATGTGCTGGCAATGTGCACTCACAGCCCAGAAAGCCAACTGTATTCTGGGCTGCATCAAAAGAAGTGTGCCCAGAAGTTCAAGGGAGGTGATTCTGCCCCTCTACTTGCTCTGGTGAGACCCCACCTGGAGTACTGTGTCCAGCTCTGGGGTCCTCAACACAGGAAAGACATGGACCTGTTGGAGCAGGTCCAGAGGAGGGCCACAAAAATGATCAGAGGGATGGAACACCTCTGTTATGAGGTAAGGCTGAGAGAGCCGGGGTTGGTCTGCCTGCAGAAGAGAAGGCTCTAGGGACACCTTATAGCAGCCTTCCAGTACTTAAAGGGAGCTTACAAGAAAGATAGGGACAGACTTTTTAGTAGGGCCTGTAGTGATAGGACAAGGGTTAAGGGTTTTAAACTAAAAGAGGGTAGATTCAGACTAGATATAAGGAAGACATTTTTTACAATGAGGGTGGTGAAACACTGGAAGAGGTTGCCCGGAGAGGTGGTAGATGCCCCATCCCTGGAAACATTCAAGGTCAGGTTGGATGGGGCTTTGAGCAACCTGATCTAGTTGAAGATGTCCCTGGTCATTGCAGGGGGGTTGGACTAGATGACCTTTAAAGGTCCCTTCCAACCCAAATGATTCTGTGATTCTATGATTGATGCCATATGCCATGAAAACTGACTTTCTGGGTTCAGCAAAGAGAAATGCAGCAGAAGCAGCTGCTCATGGACTGCAGATGGCACTGGGGAAGCACAGGGCTGGGATCGAACACCTGCTGAAAATGAGAAATGGGAAGGTACAAAGCTTATGCGTTTTGCTTTCATTATGGGCCAAGCCCTGGGCAAGGCTGACATGCACTGGTAAGTGTTAAAAGAACTTGCATCATGTTATACAAAGCGTACATGCTGTCATGGCCATGCACAAGTCAGAAATGAAACTGAAAATCTAATAAATCTGAGTGTACCTGCTCCCTGTCTGCACAGACAAACTCCCCTTCAGGGCCCTACCAGCACACGTGAACTTTAATAATCCTGCAATCTTCTTTGGAGCACAGGCTTCCAGCTGTGGCAGTGACTTTCTACCATGCTAGAAAACCCCTAAGCTAGCCATTAAACTCCGTTAAGGCTGGAGTTGGACAGGTTTTCTCAGGACAGGTGTTAACTGTCCTTTTCCAGTCCCAGCTCAAGGGGGGAATTAGCTGAGCACCCCCAGGGACTTGTAAGCCCTGGGGCGTACTGCCTGCACAGACCTGGGGACTGCCAGGACGGGTATTTGCCACCCTGTCACACACCTGGATGCACAGTGACACTGCCCTGAGAGATGGAGAGGGCATGAGTGAGAAAAAAGTGGCCAATGGCATCATTACGTTTGGCATTTTCTAAAAAACTCATGCAGTGTCAGCAGTTAAAGCCATAAAGCAATCTCAGAAAGCTTTGCTCATTTATTACACAAATCAGTAACAACTTTTTTCTGAGGCAGAAGTAAATTACTATTAGTTTTCTTCTTTCCCATGATCAGAACAAAGGGCTGTTGAGGAGATTTTAGCAGGGGGGCCTCATGAACCTCCTCAACAAAAGTGTAAAGCTGACTTTAATGTATTGCTACCACAAGCGGTGAGGAATGAAAGGTGTTATGTTGAGGATGTTTATTAAAGAGCACTGAAGTCTGAAACCTGCTTTAAATCTGGTAAATCTGATATTTGTTTCTATGATATGGATATGAAATGGGGGAAGCCTATTGGCTGCATGGCAGCTGCTGTGACTTTGCTGTGCAAGTTACTCCACCACCACCACCGAAGTGCTTTGCTCCAGGAAAAGCACCAATTGGGCAGCAGTAAATAAAAGACAGGCACTATCTGCCCAGACCTAATTTCTCATAAGTCAATTCTTTGTTGCCAATAACACGACAGGAGATGCTCCTATTTGGTCATCTCACACCCTGTGATAACATCTGGACCAGAACACCAAACTGGCCTGTGCCTACACTGCAGCAGTCTCCTCCATGGCTTAACTGCTGTAAAACAGTGCTGAGAAGAAGGTGTTGGGAGTTGTGAAAAGGGAAGGAGGCATTTCTAACTGGTTTGAAGCATATCTAAGGATGAATCATCACAAATCTGGATTTGATTTTCATTTTTGGCTAAAACTATTTTCATGCTCAGTTTTTAAAAGAAAACTTGTTTTCACCAGAGTCTCAATCTAGGTAAAAATCTACCAAAAAATGGTTTGAAGGAAGATCTTGACCAGTCTTACAGACAGTCCTTCAAAGCAGGTCCTTAGATTTGATAGCTGCAACAACAAAATTCTTAGTTGGAAAATCTTACTATATCTTTTGGATGAAATCAGTACAGAAGAGGGAGCTAACCTCTACCCATATAACCTGTGTCACACAAAACACCGGTACTTATTTTTAAAACAACTCTCTACCTATGCTGAATATCCTCTCTAATCACAGGAATTCCAAGAGTATTTGCACACTTTTTTCTTTTGCAAATGTCATGATCACTAAGGGATTAACTGTAACATTTTATAATTACATCATTTTTGCTTCTCAGCAGTTCATAAAAAAATCCTTACACCACAGGAACTTTACGTTTTTGGGGTTTTTTTGGGGCCAGATTGTGAGATCAAGCTCAGCCAAACTAATTATCTACAATTCTCAGATGACAAACATGTAAACAAAAATATTTGCAGCAAAGCAAGGGAAGTGACAAACTTCTTCGTAATGCAACAGAAAAACAGGGGTTGCCGTATTTTTAAGTGCTTTGATTAAAAGTTTTAACTCTCAGTGGGACAATATGTCAGGTGTTATTGCAAGGTCAGCTCCACTGCATGAAGCTGAACCATATTCAACCTCTGATTTTGCAGCAAGGTATGTCCTTATGTCACTACTTGGGACTGCTCCAGCACGAAGTCAGAGCACGGTGTGCTCAATTTGTCCTTTGGCTGCTTCAAGAAGCAGCAAGAACAGCCCCAGGAAGGCACAGCCACACTGTGAGATTCATGGAAGAGTTGGGAGAAGCTCCTGAGCTTTCTCTTGGGAATACATTTGGAGGACAAAAGCAGCATGAGAAAAGTGGTCCCCTAGGGAGGCACATGGACAACAAGGCAGCCTCCAGTAATGAACCTGAGCTGCAACAATGGCACATCCTCACAAGTTGATATGGCTTCATGATTCGCTACAGGCTTGAGGAAGAGGGGCTGGAGAGCTGCCTGGCAGAAAAGGACCTGGGGGCTTGGTCAACAGCCGGCTGAATATCAGCTGGCAGTGTGCCCAGGTGGCCGAGAAGGCCAATAGCATCCTGGCTTGTATCAGAAATAGTGTGGCCCCCAGGACTAGGGAAGTGACTGTCCCCCTGTACTCAGCACTGGTGAGGCCGCACCTTGAATACTGTGTTCAGTTTTGGGCCCCTCACTACAAGAAAGACATCGAGGTGCTGGAGGGTGTCAAGAGAACGGCAATGAAGCTGGTAAAGGGTCTAGAGAACAAGTCCTAGGAGGAGTGGCTGCGGGAACTGGGGTTGTTTAGTCTGAAGGAGGCTGAGGGGAGACCTTATTGCTCTCTCCAACTACCTGAAAGGAGTTTGTAGTGAGGTGGGTGTTGGTGTCTTTCCCAAGTCCAAGTAACAGTTGATAGGATGAGAGCGGCCTCAAGTTGTGCAAGAGGAGGTTTAGATTGGGTATTAGGAAAAATTTCTTCACCAAAAGGGCTGTCAAGCACTGGAACAGGCTGCCCAGGGACGTGGTTGAGTGACCATCCCTGGAGGTATTTAAAAGATGTGTAGACGTGTAGATGTGGTACTTAGGGACATGGTTTAGTAGTGGACTTGGCAGTGCCAAGTTAACAGTTGGACTCAATGATCTTAAAGGTCTTTTCCAACCTAATTCTATGATGGTATTCTATGATTCTATGATTGTGATGAAGGATCCATCCATGATCACCTTGGGCCTCTGGAAATCTCCAATGTCAATGCAACTCTGTCTGCTGCAAGATGAGTACTGCTGATCTGAAGAGTGCAGTATATAGTTATGCAGAAACATCATTTGTACCCTTATAGTCAATTGCATAATCGCATTGCTATGTAAAAAGGCTCTCCGCAGGGGGCTCAGCGGCACACTTGATAGTCCCTTCATACATGCAAAATAAGGGTCTGAACAGCTGATATGCAGTGAAGCTTGAAATGTGAAAACAGCACACAGAAAGTTCAATATGCAATTAACCATGAAAGCAACACTGCCTCAGTTTTTAGGAGCATTTATAATATGATGCCTGAGCTGATTTAATAGTATGGAAAAGACAGCAACTGACAATGTGTCTCAGAGGAACAGAATAAACAGAGGTGTATTTAAGTCACATATATGTGACAGAAACGGTAAGCAGGAAATAAATGTTCAAGGTTTTAAAAAATTGACTATAATTTTGAAGATATTTGGGGTAGTCAAGGGGTAGTCAAGTTGTAATAGAGGCCTGTTTTTCAGAATGCACTGAGTAGCCTTCCTCTGACAGCAATGTCACTGCGTGGTATCTCAAATCGGGCACCCAGGTACTGTGACATCCTCGGTGACAGTGGTTTTTGATGCCATTCACCAGAAGGAAGAGGTGCTCAGAGGCAATGGTCTCATGTCACATGAACGCTCAGCTCCAGGTTTGCTGGCACACAGGCTGCTCTTCTGCCCATTTTTGTGAGACCTCAGTGCAGCCTGAGCTTACCCAGATTCAACTTAAGTGGGGGCACATTGTATTAATTTTTAAGAAAGTCCTTTCAGGATTGTTCCATTTCTTCATTAGCAAAAGAACTATGAACTGTGTGGGAAAGGACAGTTAAAAACCTGCCCTCATCGAGTATTTTATCATTTCTAAAACGGTAGAAAAAATATGCATGCAGAATAGAGAAAAGCAAAGGTGAAGAGCTTCAGGATGAGAGAAATTTGTGGAAAAGCTTCTGTCTTTGAGTTACCATAGAAAGACTGACAGCTTCAAACATCAAACTTCATGAGATAATCCAGATTAATCCCTGTTCATCTTCTCCCTTCCTTTTCTTCTTTTCCTTCACCTCTCTCAACCCACCACCTCCTCTCTAGCATAGCTCAAGCCTCAAATTCATCCTTTACTTCAAATTCTCACACATGCGAGTTTATTTCACTCTTCTGAATGGAAGCAAATGAATTTTATTTTCATGTCTCACTCTCCCAATGCCTTCTGCATGGTCTGATACATTAATTCAGATTATCATTCTGTGCACTTTTTGCATTAATTCTCAACTGACTGACCCTCTTCATCTGTAATTATTACCATGAAGGTTTTGAATATCATTAAACTCTTCTCACCGACTGCATTAACTTTAAAAGGTAATTTGATTAATTCTGCAAGCCACTGGTAGATGGAGATTTAACGCCTCATGGAATTTCTGCATTATCAGTATTTTGCAGCAACTAGATCTGAAAGATAAACAAAATCCTTGGAGACCAGATGAAAAAGGTTGGTTGTTTTTGTGAAAGATTTTAAGTAATTTCGTTAAGCTTTAAAAACAGTGTTCTAAATTGTTTTTCCCAGAATTACAAACAGATCATTCCCCTGCATTCCCCTGCAGTACTGATTTAATAACTTTTCATTTCTGTGAAACGCATGTATTTCCAGAGCTCAGCCAACGGTTCTTCACTTGGGAAAACACAATGACTGTGAGGCAGCAAAAGTTATCAACTGATAAATTGTAGAACAATATAGCCTGCCAAAATAGTCAACATGTAAAGACTTCACCTAACTTCAAAACTTCTTGGAGACCAAAGAGGCATGCTAATGCAGTTTCAGTGACTGGTGTTACATATAGCTGATACCAGCGTGTTTAAATAAAAGTGCTGGAGGATGGTAATGGTGTAAAAGATGGTGCATAGCGTCACTGAGCAGCAATGTGTTGCATTAATGACCCAGTGTAAGGAACTGCAGATAATAATTCTCTAGCAGAGATTTCCAACTTCTCCGTAGGCATGTCTGACGACTGTACTGGCAAACAGCTCTTTTCTGTGTGTATTACTTGAAGGGTAGCAGAAAGAGTATTCATTAAAATTTCATAAACGTTAATAAAGGCTCAAATTACAGATTAGAGTAGGGAATTAGGGCTACATGCTTCCTTGCATGGTATACATTGAAGGGCAGTGAAAATAGAAATGCCTCAAGGAACAGGTGTTAATGGAAAGGCAGCATCTGTAGAAATGGTCCTTCTGACCCATGCCAGAGCACATCAGCTCCAAAGACAATCTGCTAACCCAGTGAGGCAGACCTGCTGGAGAAAGGATGAGTTGAAGGGATGGCTGCTCCACAGGGAAGTGCAAATTTATCCCAATTTCCATTGTATAGGAGAGAAAAACCCATTCTCTACTGTGACAGATGCTAATGAGGAGATTTACCAACTGGGTGAGCTGGTGCCGGGCAGTGGCAGTGGCCACCACAGGAGCAGAAGTGTCTGGTCAGCCCCCAGAAAAGTGTCCCTAACTGTGCATGCATAGAAGGATTTCTGCAAGGGCTGGAAGGTGCTCCCTTGCCATGCTCCCATCCCTCTGCCATCACCCTTTCTTCCACCAGGGTGGCACAGAGCAGGCTGTGGAATGGCTGTAGATCTATCTCAGCATGCAGCTGATTACGGAGGCAATGTTTTTTTTTTACTCTAGAGAATCCTTCAGAATTTGAGTTTGTTTTTTAGGGCTGTAGATCTTGCAGGTGCAAATATACTCTTCAGTATGTCAGCCAGCTGTAACAAGCACATGGCCAGCAGGCTGGAAGACAACTCTCTGAGGAGCATGCTATTGTTGTATTTATTTCATATGAAGTCTCCGGCTACTAATTGCAATGACCTTCAATGACCTTTTAAACTGAAACATCTAATTAATGTGAGTCCAGGAAACAATACTTTAAGCTACGTCAATACAAGTAAACCAAACTGCTGGGGCACGGGCACACACACTGGCCTGTTATTGTCCATCATTTTTCACTGTTATTTCAGTTCCTGGCATGGTTTTGGCATGACGATCTGTTTTTCTCCCGTACAATGCTTAGGAATGGCTCAGGGCTTAGCATGCCAATGCCAGTTCAGGTACACTGTTGGATGTGGTCTGGTAGATTAGCTGTATGTTTGTAAGTCATGTCCAGTCAGTTGGCCACATGGCCACAGAATAGTCCTTGGCTCATTTTAGTTACCAAGACAGATCCAATGACTGGAGGATGCAATAAAGGGAAAAGGTGATCACATTTGAAGGGACGATGACTTCAGAAAGTTCTTCCGAGTCTATGCTTCATGATTTTGCAGTCTGGTATCCCAAATGAATGAATCTTTTTATTGGGCTGTCTCTGGAAGAACACAACTGCTTTCTTTCTCCCCAAAACTTGCTCCTTTGGCCTAGGAGAATTTGTGGTTTTGCCAGTAAATTGCAGTATGCTTCACAGAATAAGTCCTAGGAAAGAACTACCGGGCAGCCCTAAATACCACATCTGTAGTTGCATTTGAACTACATGCTAAAGACCCCAACTAGGACTGCAGGGAAAACATGAGAAAAACAAAAGACTTGGAGAACTGAAATGGTTTGTTTGAGGTCTACTAATAAGTACACATTTGAATCTTACATGGCACAGGTAGTAGAAAAGGATTATGATACTATCAAGCGCTGTGATACTATTAAACACACAAGACATTGAGTTTTCAGAGGGCTGTAGTTGGGGGGTTGGGATTCCTGTATCAGGGATCTGAAGGCATCCCCTTCTTCCCTCAGGTTTGGTTGCTTGGGCTCAGAGCAAGGTTAGACAGGCTGTAGGTGTCCAGCTTCAAAGAGAGCTGCAGGAAGCCTTAGCACAGGTCCCTCCACTTTGCTCAGGAGCCGCATTTAAGCTGAGGCTCCCACCTCTGGTCTCTATCTATCTGAGCTACGCTGCAGGAGAGCCTATGCCTCATCTCACAGCTAGGCTGGGTACATCAGTGGGAATGCTCCTGTGCTGCTGAGACTGATGGCAATGTGGTCCTGAAGGGCATGAAAAAGGTGCATAGGGAATGATTTTCCTGTTTCTAGTAACGCAACAGCTATGAAGAATACAGTGAAATCGTCAAGCAGGAGGTTTATAGCAAATAAAAGGAATTATTTTCTTTCCCCCTACAAAATGAGTAATTGAAGTGTGAATGCAACACTACAGAATGCTGTAAAAGTAAATGTATGAATTAGAAAATGGGCTAGACAAACCAACTTACAGAGGATAAACTCATACTCATATTCCAGGCAGTTGGATTAGATGATCGTTGTAGGTCCCTTCCAACTGAACTATTCTAATTCTATTCTATTCTATTCTATGGTTTTTTTACAATTTTTTTTTGCTACAGAACTGGGGTGTTGAAGTCAGGCCAAAATCTGGCTGTCATATTTATGTTGAACAATTATTCAGTAATAACAGGGATTCATGGACACAATTTATCACGCTAGCTTTTTGGGATAATAAGTAAAATTTCTTCCTCCAAAACTAGCACATTTGCACATATACTGTGGTTTGTCTAGGAAAAAGTCCTGCGGGAGCGCATGCCAATCACCTGGCCAAGCACAAGGTAAGAAGGCTGATTAAATGCTGGTATGCTTGCCCTGTGGGTCTGCAATGTGAAAGTCCCACTCCAGCAAACGGGACCCACACTAAAAGCTTTGATGGTGCAAGTTCAGCAAGACCCAGAGCTTCCTGTGCACTCGCTAGCTGGCCACAGAAACAGCTTCAACCCCACCCTTAGTTATGGTCTGCGTATGTTCAAACTCCTCTTGCAGTTGCTATCTCTACAAGTCGTAGAGCCAATTAAACATCTGCTAACGAGCTCTATTGTTAGACCAATGCAGCGAATTTGATCTACAGAAATAAGTCAGGATTTCTCACCGGTCAGCCTGGCTTTGGTCTCAGCTCAGGAGAAGACAGTGTGCATTTGTTCTGCCCTATTCCAAAAAAGAGTCTGCCTGCTTCAAACTGTGCTCAGTATTCACTCAAATGTATAGACACGTCAGCTGCCATAAGCAGTGTATTAAAATGCATAATCATGCTTCATTTGTTTGATGTACCTCACTATCTAAGCTACATGGTGTTATTTCTGCTTCCTGACTGGACCAGTTTAAATAGTGAATTAATAGATAACAGACAAAAAACTTTAGAGACAAATTTTTGGATAAATAATACTGCTTTGTTTGATAAAATAAATTTTAAATTAATATGTTTTAGGCCATTAATTTTCTGTGTCAGTGCAGTGAAATGGACCCAAGTCTTTTCCAGTCCTGCATTTCTATTATTCTGTAACAGATTCCTGTATCAATCAAGTCTTGGAAATAGCAATGTGTCAGACATTTACAGACAAAAATATCTACAGCAAATTTGCACAAATAGAACATCATTATCTTAATTAAACTTCAATGTTGTTTGAAAGTGCTAATTTTTTAAAATGTACACACTGTGAGCTATGTCGCATTCCTACTGGATATATGGCTTATACAGGAACATGATGGTCTTGAGTTCTCCTGAAAAACTCTGGAGGATATTCGTAAGATCTGATTTATTAATAAATATGTTCATGAGCGGAAACAATAAGCTCTTATTTCCAGTGCCAACCAGTCTCCTTTTTTGCCAGTTCAACTCCATATACGCATATATACTTCTTTTTACAAGCTTCAGCTGCAGTGGCACTCAAATTACACTGCAACAACGATTTCCCTTGAACACAGAGGGGAAGAAAATGTAAGAAGTTCAAAATGAAACAGCAGATGCTGGTTCCAATATACATTTCATAAGGGTTTGTACTACGAGTGGGCTGGAGCATGACGGCAGGAGGACAGAGAAGAAAGGCAGCCTGCAGAAGACACCGCAGCAGCGGCCGTCCTGCCATCACAGGGTTGGTGCGACCCACGGCGACATTGCAGAGCCCACCCTGTGGCTACTCCTCTCTCACATATGCCCCCTCTCTTATATTCACCTCTTCATCTCTTTCCTTTCCAGTAAATCTGAACAGAGACTTTTCAATTCACCTGTTATTACTTTCTGCATTTCTGAAGCCCTTACTACTGACTGTGTTACCTCAACGCACATCACATAAATTAACCATGCATCAGTTTCTCCCCAGTTACCATATGGCACGGGTTAGAAAAGGCAGTTTATAATTCTCTCCACAGCCTCGGCATCAGCTGGCTGGCAATGAATCCTTCCCTTAAAACCTCTTTGAGCATTGTTTTTTTTTTTTTAAATGTTGTCCCATGAGTTATGGGCATTGCAATACTGTATTTATACAACTTCAAAACATTTGAATGTGGAATTCACAACAGATGGCTTTTTGTAATGGAAGATAAATGACCGAGACCTGATTTTAATATTATGTGTCGAATATACGTAGGGGAAGGACTGGGCAATGGTAATATCACACAACCCATAATATTTTTTAATGTATTTTGTGATCACTTTGCAGACAACTCCAAAATCCAAGATAACATATACTTAAGGGATGCACAACTGACACTAAAAGTCCCTTTCAAAAATTGTGTCCAGATGGGAGAGGAAAATAAACCAGGTTCCTGAGGTTCAATACTCTCCCTAATCTCCCTTAAAGTGGAAGCAATCTCATCTAAAGTAAGAGTTTTTAAACGGGTTTGGATGCAAAGGAGGCACATGTAACTGCTGAGAGAGCCAGCAGCAGGAAAATGAGCAAGATGTTGGTAATGAAGCATTTATGCAGCAACTGCACTGGGCTGCGAAACAAGCACAGGTCTTAATTAGCAAAACATCTTCATCCATGACCAACACTTTAAAATTTGTGAGATTATTTACAAATAACTGAAATATTCAGAATATGCTGTTTGTTAAGATCTATTTTTCATCCTTCTGGTTTTGAAAGCTCTTGTACTGTAAGAGGCAAGGAGATATTTGTTTCACTTCACTACCAGAGTCCATGAAAGTAAGGTATGGATACAAATACCTTGAGCATTAGGCATTCAGAAAACAAGAGCTTCAAGTCAGATTCATAAGAGAGACCTTATCAGGGGAGTCACTGGGACTGACTAGACCCCAAAATATTTTTTCCCTGACCTAATTCATACACAAACCCTGTGGAAATATCTGCAACAAGCTCCCTCAGGTAAGGATTTGGGTGCATTAAGGGATCCCTGGATTTAGACATCATCTAATGGAAAACATAAGTGGCTCCATTTACCTCTGCCAGGATGGCTGATTCTCTCCGTTCCACTTGAATGCTCGTAAGCTTTTTCATCTTAACTAAAGAGGTAGATTTTGATGGGCCACAAACTGCTCCAACAACCCCTGAAAGCTCTTAATCTATACCACAGTAAAGAATGCTATTAAGCTTAACCTGTTTTTTTCTGAACATTAGATATACACACAAACTGGCAAAAATACAAGGAAAATGAAGAAAATAGGATGACCATGGAGAAAGTTTGTTCCAAACATAACCCAGCTAGTAGAAAAAGAGGAGTGAAGGTGATGGAGAAGACATGATGGTAGACACGTGGCTGTCACACCCTGTCATACCTCTCTCTTCATATTTTGTTGCTTTGAATGATATCGTGCTTCACAAAATAGGGCACCTTCTTACTTCAGAGCAATAATTTTTTTTCCAGAAACTTAAGAAAATGATTGCCTTTGGTTTTGTTCTGCATCTTGTCATCTTCTGTTGTGGTTACAAGTAAGGTATTGATATTTCTTAATCCAATGGCTAATTTAATAACTGTTGTCCCTTCATACTTACTTAGAAGCAGGATAGCAAAGGTACAGTTCCCTGATTCCAGATCTTTGGGCCTCAGAGGATAATGACATTATCTAAAAATCTGTAGCTTTTCAAATATAAATGCATTCCACTTTGTCAGCATTTTGCTAGCTTTTTTAATGCACTGACACCAAACTTATTTTCCTTAACGACGTCTTTGGAAATCAGTATTCAGCACTAAGAAAAGGACAACAGCTTGCTGAGTCTCCTGACAATAAAGGAAAGCACAAAAGTCGTATTTTTATTAGTTGTATCTTTATGACAGCATTTAAATACACAGGTGAATTCCCAGTATATATATAAGTATTTATTACTAACACAATAAAATATTTATAGCATTGAAAAGTCATTCAAGAACCCATAAAATATCTTAAGTTTGAATATCAGGGAGCTTGTAAATGAATGCATAAATAAAAAAAATTATGCCTTAATTTAAATGCATTCCTAATTTATATGTTCTGCAGCTTTTAAATCATTTTAAGAAGTAATTGAAAGCACAGAATATTTTAGCAATTTTAAAAGGCTTCCTGATTAATTTATAGCATTTATCTCCTTTCATTTTTGCTGTAAACCTTGCACAGGTGAGCTGCTCCTGGAATGAGCTTATAGGCCAGGAAACAACACAGAGAACAGCTGTTTCCTCCAGTCAGTAGATTTTTTCAGATCACTCACAAATTTCCTTGGCTGGCAAAGTCTGACAAAGCTAAAGATCGAATGGATACCTTGGATCAGATACGGAACATGAGTAGCTTGTGTTAAAAGTCAAGTAATCTTCATTATCCTGGTGTTTTTGCAAGAGGAGCAGAATTTTAAATATGCCTATTTTGAAGATCACTCAATGGGAAAATGGCTGGGTTTTGCATTCTAGCTAAAAGTTCCTACACAGTTCTAGTCAGTGGTGGTTGCCACTGAATGTTCTTGCTGCAGGATCAAACTTGAGTAAAAATAAAGAGGCTGACACAGGCAGCAGTTTCAGGTATCTCAGATATTTAAGCACAACATTAGCTAAAGGAATTTATCACATCTTCTTCTGAAAATGGGGCCAAAATGGGAAGATCTTGGAGAGGTCTCCCACTGAGGGCGTTCTCAGTCGCCATTAAGACAGCTGCAGAAATGAGGTAGGTGCTGGTGAAGTTCAGCACAACCTGTCTGGGGAAGGACCGAGAGAGAAAAGGATGGGAGGTGTTGGGATATGTTCTTCTGCCTGGGCTGGTGGCACGGCACTGGGATGGCGGCAGGGAAGGTGAAAGCAGAGCTGCTCTTTACCAAAGCCTGCCATAGCAGAAGACATTCAGTACAGGCACTGGGAGGTAAGAGCAAGCACTCTTCATGCAGAGGAGGCTGTGGGAGCAGGCAGCACCAGCTGAGTTTTAAAAGGGATTGGGCAGGGCCATTAGTGGATGGGGAAGGCGAGTAGGCAGGGGATGCTGGAGGAGCACAAAGCAGAGGCTGGAGAAAGTGGCCAGGCTCATGTGCTCTCCCCAAGTCCTTTTTCCGCCACAGAGTTCAGAGGACAGGGTCACATGAACCCTTTTTCTGCCTAGTATGGCATTTCTTACATTTATCTTGTCACACTTGAGATGCCAAAGTGAAATGCTACTGAGCAGATAAAAAAGAATATCACAGCCTCACAGGAACTAATCAGTTAGAAACCATGGAAAACACGGCCTGGATATTCAGCAATTTTCTGTGAGAGAGCCACCCACTGAATGTGGCGAATTGCGAGTGCAGATAAATGGCGTAGCTGGCCTCGGTGTGAAACTGCTCCTGCAGCAATCTCGTTCCACGTGCCGCGGGGTTACTGATACAGACATCTTGTTCACTCACAGGGGACCATCACATCTCAGTTACAGGAGATAACACAGAAAAAGCTGTGTTTCACTGCAAGAGAAGCCACACTGCTAAATAGCTTTCTGTGGCCCTGAAAATCTACCCTGGGCTACCGCCAGGGCAAAGGGCACCTCTGTCCCATCCCTGTCCCTTCTGCTGTCCGTCCACACTCAAGCCCCGTGCAGAGGCACTAAACACATCTTCAGGGATGCTCAAGGCAGCTGGAGGGGGAGTGCAGCCTGCCTGATCTACGTGGTTCCCTCTCTGAACCAGGGAGAGGGAAAGGCACAAAAACTGTGCCGAAACCATCCTGCCCCAGACTCTCAGCCCACGGCAGCTCAACAGCGCAGGCCAGGGATGCTGCTCTGATCTTGGGACATGCCGTCCCCTGAACCCTGGCCAGGCTGTGCCTGGAGAGCTTCCTTGCCAGCGGCTGGAAAGCAGGCAGGGAATTGCATGGTGCAGGCAGCACCCAGCTCACCTTCACCAGGCATGGGCTAGCAGCAGTGCCCAGCTGGCTCACTAGTGTTGTTTCCCCCTTGATTACTAAATCTTGTCCCCATGCTCTGTGCAAGCTGTCCTCAGAAAACAGTGGAAAACCTCCTGGAAGAGGGCACCAATGCCACCCTTGAAGGGCAATGCGTTCCTGCTCTTGACCTCCATGGCTTCGGCTGCCTCCTCAGCATAGCAGAGAACGGCTCTGTCCACAGTGCAATAAGGGTAGCTTTATCTTTTAATGTAAAAATAGTATTAGCAGTATATATCCACTGAGGAGAGAACACTGTCAACACTATGTATCATACATGGGATCTTCACTGGGAAAGGCATTTTGATGGAGTTTAAATAATTCTTTATACTATGAATATTACCTATTCAGAAAAACTGACCATAATCTGAATTTTCTCCTAGCTGATCTCCTAAACAGCTTCCACTAATATGCTAAAGCAGCCCAGGTGGCACTCAAGCATTTTGAAGGTTTTTAAAAGCAACTTGCCCTGTTCCCAGGGAAAAGTACCACCAGAGAGTGGTGCAGGGCTGAGGAAAGTCTCATACCGGCTCAGGAGAGGTCAAGAAATTGTTTTACCCACTGTTTCCTTGTGGCAAAGAAACAGGTTTCTGTATTCAGCTGCAAATAGGAAAAGCTGGATGGATCCCTCCAGCAAGCTCAAAGCTCCCCCACTTTAGCAAGCACTGGGACGAGAGGTTGGACAGCTGCAGCGGGCAAAAATTTTCAGTTTAAGGGAGAATTTAACAGAAGCCCACATGGATCCGGTGACATTTCGTTTCTTACTGTGTTAGATGTAAGACAGCTGGAGACAGGTGGTGGATCTCATTGTGCTGTGAGGTTGTTGCACCCAGGATCACGTTATCTCTTTGCACAGGGAGGGGAGGAGAGCTCAGGTCTGCTCCCCAGTGCCAGGAGCAGCCAGCCAGCAAATGCCGCCAAGCAGTCTGTGGGGACATGCAATTACATTCCCCGACACAAAGCTGAAGAAGTGATAACGGAAGACGGCTTTTCAACCGTCTTTGAGGGATAAAAGCCAACAATCATAATTTTTTCTGCATAGAGTGCCTGTGTTCAGAACAATAATGCTGCAATCTTTCTTTGCTTTCAGCTCTGAGCTAATTATCCCCTCTCATCTCCTCTTTGCAATGGTGCCTTTGCCATGTATTTCATTAAAGAATGAGTTGGAGTAGTTTCTGCTGTGTCAGTTAGGAGTTTATCACCATATCTCTGGGAATCCCACAGAAAGGGAAACTTCGGGGAACTGAAATTGTCCTGACATTTCTGCACCTGAGACCAATACCAAAATGCCTCACAGATGGGAAGGGTGACAGATCAAACCACTGTGACCAGAAGACACAACTAAGGTTAGTGAACATGGTTAGGAAGTTGATCTGGAACACTTGTCATCAACCAGTTATCCAGAGCACAGAAGTGCAGGGCATGAGGTCTTTCAGGGAGGAAACTTGCTTCAGCTAGAAAGTGTGAAGGCAGGATGGCTGCAAAATCTTCTCTGGGCAGCTCCAAGAGGGTATCACAGACTGACAGGACTGAACAGAACTGCAGAGCATAGCAGTCGACACATTTTGGGGGTGCTGATGCCAGCTGTGCCCAGGGCTATGTTGATGCTCTGCATTTTTTCCCACAGGTATGAGATCAGCTTTTAACTTCAGCTGAGAATTAAACCTGGTAAACCCTGTCTCTGATCCCAAGACAGAGTCCTTGGCAAGAACTCATCCTGGGCAAGACACATCCTGAGCAGCTCAAGACACTGGCCGGAGAGAGACAATTACTATTCCTTGGCCCATTTCTCTCCATGGATTACAGGGAGCAGGTGATTTAGACAACTACATCCAGTTCAGCCCAAGCTAGGCAAGGCAAATCTTTCCTTTTATCGGCATGTCTTAAAAAAATCTAACTTGACAGCAGAAAGGCATTTGATGAACTATATTATCTCACTGCTTTTTGTACCCTTTTGAATACATTCATCCGCTGTCTTGTCTTGTGTTTATACCTGGTTGCATTTATGCTCCGTGTTTGTGTAGTATCCAGTCTTGCCATGTGATTAGGGCTCTGAACAACAGCAAAGCCAATAAATAATAACAGGCTGTCGCAGAAACATAGCGTTTTAGCAGGGTAGAAATTACTGATCACTGGGAGCATCTTTTTAGGTATGTTATAGAGCTGAGCTCTTTGCAGGCTGTGGGTGAACCTATATTAAGTATAAACCTCCCTGTTGCTGACTTTTGCTCTCCCCAGACGTACAGTGTGATTAATTCTCTGCGGACAGCTCAGAGCTCTTAAAACCACCTTTCACAAGCTCCAAGGGACAGGACAGTAAGAGGGCACATTCGCCCTTGCTATTACCTTGCTAGGTACAAAGAGGACAGATTTTGCTGTTGAAGCATATCCGTGGGACTCTTTTTGCCGCTCCCACCACCGGGAGCCCTCCTGCCTGGACTGGATGGCAGTGCAAGAGCAAAGCAGACCTCCGGAGAGCGCAGGAGGATTTTGATGCTTCTCTTTACAGCTTTAATTTCTCTCTGAGCACTTAGGAGTCCCAGGCCAGCCTAGAGCTTTTCTTGTGATTTAAGACACTGTAATATACTTGTCATCCTTCGGGCTTAAATGCATCTCTGAAGTTATGCAACTGATCTTTACACTTCTAAAGTCAACTGGGAGCTAAAATCTTACAAAGTATGCCATATCCATTTGTATTAAAGAGAAATTATGTATGCTTTCAAGTCCACTTTTTGTTAGTGCAGAATTTATCAATTGGCCATATCTGTATTACTCATTTTTCTAGAGAGTTAAACATTTTTTTACTTCTCAGAATATACCACTCTTTTTTCTGTACTAACTCAGTACCAGTTAGTAAACTGGGTGTTATCAGAAAGCTGAACATTATTTGAGCCTCAGAACAGTCCTGTAAAGTGCTTTATTCTTGGAAAAATGCTTCAATATTGAAGTATCTGGTCAGAGGTGAAGTCTGACCACAGTAAAACATACAGTAAAGTATAGAGTAAAATGAAACCCAAGGAAAAGTGAAAAACAGGATTCTGGGAAGGGAAAATATCTTAAACTGACCGTAAGTCACAGGAATGAGTAAATAGATGGCAAAAAAAGCATACCAAAAACGTTGAAAAGGACAATGTTTTCCTTCCATTTCCACCCTGCAAAATCAATTTATTGCAGCTGGGTTGTTCAAGTGTTAGATTTGCCCTGGAACATTTCTGACCCTGCTGGGCTGCCAATTTCACTGTCTTTTTGTCACACTCCTGCAGCAAACACATATACAGAGATTCAAAAGGATTTTTCATATTGCAGAAATACCAGACAAACCTTAAGAAACAAGATTCAAGAATAACTGTAAGGCACAGTCTTCCTTCACCTAGCCCTTAACATCAATTGCATACTCCAACATAAATACCATTACTATTTCAGGAGCACCACCTTGCCTGTTTTCCTTTCCTGTGCTCCCTGCCAGCTCACTCTTCCCTAGCTCCTGCCTCTAGTGTTAAACCTCAATTTTTTGCCTCCCCATGGCAGCAAGTGCCCAGTAGGTTTGTGCAGTGAGGTATGACCCAGCCGGGTGGCTTAAATACTGCTGTAGCACAGTGCCATAGTCATTGTTGAAGATAAAAAGCTACATGTCTCTAAATTTTTGCTTCAGCTGTTGGGATGCTCTGCCTACATAGGAAAGTTACCTGCAAAGTTACAGCGTTTTCATATTTCTCCTAGAAAGGCAGCCCAGGCTGTTTCCAGACAGTAATGCTATGGCCGATGGAGTGGCTATAGGAAACAGCCAGAAACTCTCTGCAAGGATCAAATGGTCCCTGAAGCCTGAACACCATTTCATTACAGGCACTCAGCAAGATGGAAATCAAGAGGAAAGTTTCATCTAAGTCTCATCATAATTCAGTGATGTGGAACTTAAGTGTGCCTACAAAATTGACTTTGTACCTTTGCCTTTGCAAGGTCCTTCTTCAGTTTACCCAGTTCTCCTTATTTTCTTAATATTTTCCATTTGCTGCTATGTCCTTTTTTTACCCTTTCATTTTCTTCCTGACTCCTGTGCACCTCTCCTCACAGTCCCATGGGTACTTAGGTTTCTATTCACTTTGAAGAAATATACATTTCAGACTGGTTTTGATGGGATAAATTCTGGATTGATTAAGGCCTGTGGAAAACCGTATAAAAGCAAAAAGGTTTCTGAAAAAAATAGAGGGAGTAGGTACTAGCTATGATTCTCTGCCCTGTAAGCACAGACTATACCTGCCAGGAGAATTCCCTCATCCTCTTGCACAGAGTTGCCTTTGCTCGTTAAATTGGATCTGAATTCAGGGCAATTCTTTGTACAGAGACTTAATATAACAAAGTCCCTGCAAAGAAGTTGGCAAAGGACAAGGAAGTTACATGGAAATTTGACGGCAGTATCTGATACAATGGATGAAAAATTGGTTTCTCCATAAACGTGGTGCCGAACTAGAGGGAAAGTAACGCTGTCTTTCCTGATTTCAACCTCTTACAGAGAAATTGTTCTCTGTTGCACATTACGGTCCTCTCACATCTTCTCTTTAGAGCAAAGATGGTTTCCGCTGACAGAAGTGGCTCCTTGGGAAAGATGAAATATCTTTTGAGTCTGTATGTTACGCATGTATGTCTTTGTGTCTCTTGTCTTTTGCAAGGCATTGCAGAGGAACTGAAGATACATGACTCTGGGTTTTGGACCCAGTTGTGAGGATCAGGCACCCTAAATGGTAGGCACTGCAGCACTTAACTGGTAGATACCTCCTTTTCTGGATCTGGTCCAAATCCTTCATTACAGTTGCTTCTTTCAGTATTGGAAAAGTTTCTTCTAAGATTAAAATTTATCACTTGCAGAAGTTCAGCCTTTAAACAGTGGTGATGTGCATTACTCTTAACACCGTGTGCTTTTTTTGTGTTGCAAGAGTAATTAATGAGTGTAGGCCTCTGAGTTTTGGCAACCAATCGAGACAATTTCAAAGATGAATCATGCTCATGTGGAAAAGGTGAGAGACTGAATTTTCTGTTATTGGTCCCGCAAAGAATATGCCTTCACTGTGCCAAAAATACCCAATTAAAAGCTTAAAATAAGAATAGATTTTAAAATAAGCGTTAGGCCTGCCCACAGGTCAGTGCTGATGCTATTATTTCATAGGCCTAGAAGACTTGCCCTTCATACTCTTTGTGCTGAGGAGCAGGGAGGTGGACACTTTAAACATGCCTTCAAAAGGGATAACCACGAGCGGCTCTTGGCCAGCGGTATGACCTGGCTGGTAAAGCACATTAGAAATCTGCCTTTCGTCCAGAGACTGCTTCATGGCAGCTGCCTGTGAAGAGCACTGCAGGCACCCCCTCCTTTGGGCTGCAGTGGAGGTCCCTTGGGTCAAATGAATTCTCCTTTCACTGCTGCAAAGCAACATGGCCTCAATGGTGATGGGGGTTGGTGGTTCACTCCTGTCCTCCTGAAGATAAGAAATCTGGGACTAAGTCACCTACACTGGAAGTTCTGGCAAATTCTTGAGCGTTTGGGTGTTTGGATTCAAGGATGGCAGCATTATCTCCTATCGCAGGAGAAAACCAGCCAAGACAGATGGGACCTCTGGAAAAACGTAGAAGCAGATTTATGCATGAAGGTGTGGTACTACCCTGCAGTCACTTCAGTCACATAGATTTTGTGTATTTCCCATTTTGTATGTGAGATGGGCACCGAAGTGCTCAATGCTGCCAAGGTTGGAGCCATTCTGGACATATTCCTGGCTCCAGGGAACCTGTGTATTAAAAACTCAGGGGTTAACAGACAGACCCATACAAAAAGATGAGACAGGACAAGGAGATTCACACTCTTGGATCTAGGTACTAAGATTCTGCCTAAACTCCCCAGGCTGCCTCTGGGTTTTATGTGACTGTGGTTCTACATGTAGCAAAGCTTATTACTTTAAGACACACACAAAGTGAGAGAAAAGAAGCTTCTGCCAGACAGAGAAAGGGCAGGGAACCCAGAGGACAAGGGGAGAGGATAAGGAACCTGCTCAAGGAGATGATGTGTGTATGAGAGGGACTCCAGTGACCTGAAAAAGCTATAAGCTGTACAAGGGGGACCTGAATATTGTAGAGGACTTCAGCCTAAACTAAAAGGATGCATTAAGGAAATGGTGGGAGCAGATATTTATAAACTGTATTAAGTCCAGACCTCTTATGTTAGCTCAGGTAAAGGGTAAAGAAAAAGGTAAAGAGTAGGTCAGGTAAAATTGGTTTTACTCACAAAGCAAGCTTTGCCCAAACATACACCAACTAGAAAATAGTATGTACATGGTTATTCGGAATATAAACTAAAAACTGCTCTGCTGACTGGGAAGGACTGAGGCCTTTCCAGAAACCAGCACTCCAAATATTCCATACTGCCACATTTGCCAAAGTTGCAAAAATTGTAACACAAAGATCAGAACTGTTTTCCCAATAAATGCTTTCTCTGCTTCTCCCATAGTTCTGAATTTGTCTGCAAACCATCGCTTCCATTACAGTTTCCTTCTGCTATTTGTGAACGCACTTTGGCTTGTAAAGTTGGTATGGCTATACTGCTGCAAAACATTTTTAAAGAATAAAGCTAGACTGATTA
Source organism: Haliaeetus leucocephalus (assembly GCF_000737465.1). NCBI lineage: Eukaryota > Metazoa > Chordata > Aves > Accipitriformes > Accipitridae > Haliaeetus > Haliaeetus leucocephalus. The sequence continues at coordinate 6,368,099 of NW_010973187.1, forward strand.
AAATAAAAGTGGTTTATCTCTACTGAGGGTTTGTTGGGGTTTTTTTGCCTATTACTTTGGCCAGCCAAACTGAGTCATGTGGGGAATTTGAAACTGAAAATGAAATTGCGTGCATAAGACCAAATACTTTTTGGATGTCCTTCCCCTCATGCAAACTGCCAGATTACATCACACTATTGCCCACTTCATCTACATCTTTTTGCCAGTAATGCTAAATACCAGATGTTTAGGGATGAGCTGCAAGAAGGTCTGATGTTAAATAGTTATGAGGTGATCTTTCTCCTGGGAAACTTTCCTCCTGACACTGAAAACAAGTCCTGAAACTTGAGGATTTGCAATTTCCCAACAGCTTGTCGTTAGCCTTAACTTGTAAGCCCTATTATTCCAAGTTTCATCCATATAAACATACAATCTGGTTTTGGATCCTACTAAACTCTTGGCTTTAACAATTTTTAACGGCACAAGAATGTCAATTCTCACTACTTAAAATGCAATAATGTATTTCCTAGTTTCTCTTTTGAATCCCCTTCTTTCAGGTTCATTGATTCATTGACTATGCCCTCCTACTTGCCATTTCAACTCCTTGATATTATTCCTATTTTACGCCTTTTTATTGTGATGCCTACTCTTAAATAAATAACCCTTATAATCTTTAGTGCCTTCATGTGAAGGGTTCCTCCAATTGTCTTTGACAAGCAGATCTCACAAAGGTTGTCAAGGACAATTTCCACTGGAGTAACTTACTCCTGGGCCATGCAGTGACCACCCAATGGTCTGGCAAAGTGTACCACCACCTCTTTCAGAGGGTTTGTCCCCCAGAACCACAGATCATTTACTGCACCTGCATCACACTTGTGTTCACTAGGAATGGGGGTAGATCATGGTTTCGGGCTGAATTAATCAGAGCACTAGTATGCCACTTTACAAGCCCTCAGGAAAAACAGTATGACTCTTTGTAGACAAGCAAACCCCACTGCTAGGTAGCTGGCTGCTTTTCTATATGTTATACACCACGAGTGATGACTGGTGTTGAGTTATCAAACACTATCAATAGGCAGTAAAAAAAAAAAAAAAAAGAAAATATCTTTCTTCAAATAAAAGCCAGTGGAAGCTATCAGTAGCTTTTAAGTGTTATCTCTTGTTTTCCGTTTGTTTGTCGGGCTTTTTTAAATTTTAAATGAGAGAAAGACATTTCTGGAAATACTTTTACCAATTTTCATCATTTTTATTCCCAACAGCAATAATGACGCGCTACACTGATTCTTTGAATAATAGGAAAAAGAGGAATGAGGATAGTGTGTCCAGATGCTAGATATAATTTCAGCTTCACAAGCAATAACCCTGTTTAAATTTTTGTAAGACTGGTAATTACACTCTAAACAATATATTGTTGAATCTAGCATCAAATCTTTTCACTTGGCAATAACCACTACAAAACGTGTCATGAATGATTGAATACCATAACCAGAACTTGGGGTTAAAGAGCTTCAAATGCATGTTTTCCTTTGGCAAATTTCTACATAAAGGCAAACTCACTTTCTCAGAATGATTTTGCTGCTACCTGTTTCTTCACCCAGTCTTTATACAACATGCATTTTGTAGAGAATAAACTGTAGTTTCTTCTTTAATAGCTATCGTATATAACACCTGGAATTTTAGTGCTGGGGTGAAGGAAGATTAGTTGCTCTAATAAAAAGTTTAGGATTTCTGAATTCTTTCAGAACAAATCATTTGAAATATCTCCCTCAAATGGTATTTCTTCAAGACTTGCACTGTTCTTTGCATTTTCTGCTGCCTCTCATGGTCCAGTTGCTCTTGAACTTTACAAATTCATCTATATCTTTCCTTTTGAGGACTCTTAGTTTTCCTGCAACATCTGAATTACTCTGCTGGTCTAAACTAGGATTACTGAGAAGCCTGGGAAAGAGCAGGCTTTAGCTGAATCTGAGTGCTTACTAATTGTCAAAATACTCTGTAATTCTTGGTAGGATTACTCTCTGCGGTGTTTCCTTGCTGCTTAAATGACAAACAAATAAAATTCGCTATTTCAATACTGCATGAAATGTTCTTTCATTTTTAATAGATCTGAAGGAATATTTGACAAATATACCAGAAGGTTAAACCCACTGAGGAAGCTGCTTTTTGAAGAACAAAGGCAAGGGTATGTCAGGTTTGTGGCAAGCTTAATTCTGGACCCCTAAGACTTTCTAGCGGGAGGACCAAAGCAGGTCTAACTGTGACAGGGCTGTTTCATGGAAATTTTTTTCAGATCTTGAAGCAGAAATGTATCTTTAAGGTGGTCAGAAAAAGGTCTCCAACTTCTGCATGCCAGGAATCATAGTCAACACTAATTCAATGCCAGAAGAAATGTCAGAGAAGGCAGTGAACATTCATAATAGCTAAAGAGATCTTAAAAAAGGCAGCCCAGGATGGATGTTTTGGGTGAAATTTTCAGTGTGGCAGACAGTCACTCAATTTAAGAAGACTGGAAGGTGAAATCATGGATTCATAGCCATCAGTGGGGATTTTGCCATTTGACTGCAGTGGTGCCAGGGTCTCAGCAAAGAGCTGTTTTTTTTCCAGGAAAAGCTGAGTCCCAACATACAGAGAGGTATCAGTGTGATGGTGCCTTATTGAGCCGTGGGGTTACTTCCCCTGCATCAACACCTGCACGACACACGTCACCAGGTGTACTTACTTTCTGGCAACGAAACTCTGGACCAAGAGGGGCACACCAAGAATTACACCTCAAAATGCTTCACAAGATTCAGAAGGGGTTATAAAAGCACCACTATAATTTTATTTCAAACAAGTGCTGTCATGAAGCCCCAATGACTTCCCTGTTTTTCTGATAACTTGTAATAGTGATGAATATAATACAGAAATCCAAATACCCACGCTTTTACGATGACATTCAGCATAACTTCCTGGCTACTTTTATGTTTCAGAATGTTATAAATGCATTTCCAAAGGTATTTTTTAGCTGTTTTGCTTTAGGGACATTTTACTATTAGTAATTTTGTAGGATTTGGGGCTTAGTTTTATATATTCCTGGATCATTTAACTGTTGGTTAATCTGAGGAACACTGTCAGAAGGCATGCTGTACCTGTTCTCCTGGTTCAGGTATTCTTCTGGTGGGATCTCAGTGCTCACACATACCCTTTCCCAGAGTACTTTGTTAGTACCTCCAACTGTATGTGCAGCTTGTCTTTCCCTGTGTTAACACCTTCACCATATTTTCCTTTGTAAATTCTTCATATAAAAGAATTACACAATTTCTTCCAATGTTTTCTTCCAGGAATGCTCTTCTCAGTCCTCAAGTGCTTGATGCCCTGCTTGTGCTTCATGGCAGTCACTTCAGACCCTTTGTTAATATTCCAGGATTTGCTCCATACCACTGTGCTATTCAATTTGTTTCATGACAGCACATGTCAGACAACATTGGCACAGTAAATTCTGGGTTAACACCTAATTCTTACAATTTTTCCTGCCTGTATTTATTCAGCCATGTATAAACAAAACCACTGTAGTTTCTGGCTCCGTTTAAGAGCTCAGATAAAGGAGCATGGACTACATAGCATACTGAATACAGACTCCAAGTGCACACTTGTGACTACTCAGTTCATATGCTTTACATGGTTGCGCTAATGCAAGCCACAGTTTTTTCCTTGCTAAGTTTGAATTATCTCCATTTCCCTGTTACTAAGCTTGAGCCAAACTCTCCTCCTATAGAGGGGGGAAGGAAAATGTGTGAACTGCAGCCTCAGTATATTATTTTGCATTAAAAAAACAGCCAACCAACCAAATATTGCTCCTTCCCAACAGCCTTTAAATCATAAAAACCCATAGCACCAGTGAAGGACAAACTCATACTCAGAAGCATCTTTGGTCACCAAACCAAGAGATAAATAGAGGGAAACTATTTATTCTACAAATTCTGGTGATATACTGACATTGAACAGATGTAAGGCTGAGGCAGTCAGTCCCTTCTTTGCCTCAATCTTTACCAATAAGGTCTCCCAGGTCTCTGTGTAGTGAAAGGGTTTAAGGAGGAGAGCTGCTACCAGGACTGCGTGAGGGTTGAGACCAGGATTACTTCAGAAAATGTGACCCATACAAGTGACTCAGGACCATATGGGCTGCACCCAAGGAAGCTGACAGCGGGCCAATGACCTTGCAAGATGCTATCTATAATCTTTGGAAGGCTGCAGAGATCAGCAGAGGTTCCCAACAACTGGGGAAAAGCAGATTGCACACATTTTCAAAAAAGGCAAAGGTCACTGTGGGGAACTACAGTCCAGTTAGCCCCACTTTGGAAAATCATGAAGCAAGTCCTCTGCGAACATATTTCTGTGCACATGAAGAAGTAGGTGATGACTGGGTACAGCTAGCATGGATTTACCCAGGGTAAATCATATCTGACCAACCTGATGGCCATCTATATTAAAATAACTGGGCTTGTGGACAAGGGGAGAACAACTGATGCCATTTACCTTGACTTCAGCAAAGCTTTCAACACCATCTCCCACAACATTCTCATATCCAAGTAGATACAAGATGGATGGAGAACTATATAAGAAACTGACTGGTTGGGTGCTGGGGCTCAGAGGGTAGTAGTTAATGAGTTGCACTCTACCTGGACACCTGTGACAAGTGGGGTAACACAGGGGTCTATCCTGGAACATAACCTGTTTAACATCTTTGCCAGTGATCTGAAGGAGGCAACAGAGTGCCCTTTGGTCACACTTGAAGAAGATACCAAACTGGGGACCAGTTGATATGGCTGAAAGCTAGACTGCCATTGAGAGGGATCCAAACAGGCTCAAGGAATGGGCTAAGATGACTCTTATCAAATTTAACCTGGACAAATGCGAAGTCCAGCACCTGGAAAGGAAGAAAACCTTGCAGTAATACAAGCTGAGGACTGACTGGCTGGGAAGCAGCTCTGTGGGAAAGGCTGTGGGGTCCTTGCAGACAGCAAGCTGCACATGTGCCAGCGGCAGCAGAGAAGGCAAAGCATCCTGGGCTGAATTAACAAGAGCACAGCCAGTAAAACAACAGATTATCTCCCTCTGCTCAGCACTTATCAGACCACATCTGGATCTCAATGCCCAGTTTGAGGCTTCCCAAAACAAGAATGGCATAGACAAACTGGAGTTCAGCAGGGGCCACCAAGATGGTCGGGGCTGGAGGAAGTGCTCTGTGAGGAGAAGCTGAGGACCTGGGGCTTGTTCAGCCTGAAGAAGAGACAGCATCAGGGGGCCTGACAACAGCCCCCCAGTACCTCTATGAGGAGGTCATTGAGGAGACAGAGCCAGGCTCTGCACAGTGGGGCATGGTAGGAGGACAAGAGACAATGGGCATAAGTGGAAACATTAGAGGTTCAGACGTGATATAAAGAGAAACTTTTTTGCCACAAGGACGGCAAGCAGTGGGGCAGGCTGCCCAGGGGGGTCACACAGTCTGTGGAAGGTTTTCAAGACCTAACTGGGTAAGGCCCTGAGCAACCTCATCTGACCCCACAGCTGATCCTGCTTGGAGCAGGAGGTTGGACAAGAGACCTCCTGAGGTCCCTTCCAGCCTGAACAATCTTACGATCCATCCTCTTGGATGAATTGCTACTGAATGTCGTATCTCTGCACCTGAAGATATGAATCCTTATTACGTGACTGGAAAGATTCAAACACAGGTGGTTTGCATGGAGCAGGAAGGTGGCAACAAGGGGAAGCGTGTTAGGGCCCACTTTGTCAGGACTGCTGAGTCCTTCCTACGCATGGAAACACAGCACACTTTGCATGGGAGCTACAGCCAGAAAAGTGAGTGAAAATTTTATACCAGCTACAGTTTGTTTGTCCCCAGCCTTCCCTTCTCATTGTGGGAATAAGCCCTGACAAGGTTACCCAGGGTTCACTGAATCAGTGAATTAGATGGTTGCCAGTGTGGATCTAAGAATATCTGCCCTAAATTTTTTTTAGCACTCCAAATACTACAAACACTCAGCCCAATTGCTTTCCAAGGGGATTATTTTTCTCCACTGAAAAGCAGCCAGCTCCCCAAAGCTGCTTGAACTCAGTTATGGCCTGAGCCAAGTTGATTTTTAACATTAAATAATGTTTCTAAATTGCTTTGGGGTCCAAGGATGACAGTTTTTAGGAATTTGCGAAGAAGGGTTTAACTCTGCAAAGACCCAAGTCACACAGGCAGTTCTTACTCAGCGATATCACCTCTAATTTTCAGTGGGACCATGGACTTTTTGTGTGAATATGAAGTATCAGATTACCAGTCTGCCAACTCCAAACATTTCAAAAACATGAGTAAGTCCCACGAGAAATAACAATGTCAACTTGAAAACTATGAGATCTGGAAAATGCTTTTAATGTCCTATTGATAATTGCACTTTTTAGGTTCACTTTTTAAGCACCACCTTGAAAATAAAAATGACAAAATCTTCATTTTTTAAAAACTAGAAGTTGGCTTTGTGATGGACTGTTCCTCCAAGAAAAGGAGCCCAAGGACAAATATGACAGCAACTTAAGTGCTGGTAACACAGCCAGTGTTTTGCTCAGGATAAAGGCCTGTTTTCTGGTGGAGAGGAAGGCAAGGTCTTTGAAAGACAGGCTGATCTCTGCCAGGTCCAATTACGCACAACAATACTTAAAACCACTCCCGACACACAGATATCTTTTACTTGTTATCAGTATTGTCCAGTGATGGAGATACACAATCTTCCTCAGCAAACTCCTGGAACTTCAGTATGTTAAAATAAAACCTAATTCTCCATGTCTTTCCATTTAAGCAAACTGCTTCTTACCCAGCTTCCAGGAGATACAGAGAGGCTTGCTCCTGGGAGAGGCAGCAGAAAATGGGACAGGGTGTGAAGCGACACATAGCTGCCATCAGCCATCTCTTCTCTGGACTAAACAACCAGTTTTCTGTCAAGCTTTCCTATTACACCACATTTTCTAAATCTCTGATTAGTCTTGTTATTTGCCTTTGTTGCTTCCCAGTGTGATCCATTTGTTTCTGGAAGTGCGGTGCTGAAATCTGGACTGATTACTCCAGCTAAGTTTTCACTAGTTCTCAGTGGCACATTTCTTTTGTTATGTATTTAATGTCTTAGATATATCATGGCTTTGCATTCTGCAATGGTGGTTGCTTCTTTTTGGAGAATGATGACACTGATCACTCATGTTCTGCTTGAGATCCACTGCATCTCTTACATCATTTTCTGCCACCCAGAGGGCTCTGCTGCTGCATTTTGGAGTATTTGTGTAACAGTCACAGTTAAGCAGGATCCTACCTGTGCTCAGTGCTTTGCAAGAGCTGCTGCTGCTGCGTACAGCAACGCTATGGAGCTTGAAAAACATGCAGGCTCATTACTGTAGTTGTGCAACTGGATCATGTATTGACAAGCTGGATGTGTGTAGCTTATGAAAAGACTGACAGAGGTTTACACAGACATATATCACTGTATGGAGGGACACGCACCTGGGAAATGTTCAAACAAAGACAAACTGGATGAGCCAAACAGATAGTATGGCTACTGGTAGGAGATTGTATGCATTGCATATGGATAACAAAGTTACCCGGTTTAAAAGTGCATGAGACAAATGCACGATATGACATACATGGAACTCATTAGACATACAGGAAGGGAAGCTGTGGCTGGGGTTGGTTTTGTTTCAGACTGCTGAACATTTGGGCTCAGCGTGTTCTGGTCGGTCTCCTGCAGAGTAAAGCTCACCACTTGCCACGTTGTCTGGATAAAGAAATCCAAGTGACGGGTCCAGTGCCAAGTCAGGGTTTTCGGTGAGTAGACAGGCCCCCTACCTGGAAGAACTGAATTAGAAAGAGGACCTGGAAGAGGCACCTGTGCCTGGAGGGTGAGCAACGTGCTATGCAGCCAGTAGCCGATGGGAGGGAGAGGCTAGGAAAAAAGTTACAAAAACTTGCTGAGTTGCCTGCTACATATTTCAGAATTTTTTCCCAATCTGGAAGATCATTTTGAATTCTAAACCTGTCCTCCAGCTCCTTTGTCACATGCAGATTTTATAAGCACCCTCCTTAGTCCCCCATTCATATCATCAATGGAAGTACTGAGCAGTTTTAGGCTCAGGACAGCCTTGTGGAGATCCTTGTTGGAAAATAAACCATCATCTTTGTTCTCTGAGCATGGTTATTGAAGCCAGTGCTCACTTGCCTTACCACAGTTTCCCCTAGATGAGATTTCCCTCCCCAGTTTGTTTTGAGATCCCCATGCAAGACAGCACTGAAAGCCTTATGTGGCATCCCTTGCTTTCCCTCTGTCCACAAAATCTCCTGCCTTTGTTCTAGGAGGGAATTATTTTGTTTTGATATGATTTGTTCTAAACAAATTGATGTCTTTTTCCTGACACTGTATTAGCCCTCCATAATCCATTCCAAACACATGAAAGAACTTTCTAAATACATAAAGGAATTAACCAAATATTTCCTACCTAATCTTTAATGCAGTCTACTCACAGTTCATAAAAATATTTACGCAGAGACACATTATTGTGTTTTTCTGATCCTCTCCACGTAAATGTATAACGTAGCTGCTCCCTGAACAAATTAAATAAGATAATTCCTTGCAAATGAAGTAAAAAGCTGAGACTTAATTTGTGAGGCCAGTCACTCACAGAAAATCCTGGAGCAGTCTTTTCCAAAGGCTGAGGAGACTTTGGCTCCAGAAATTACAACTCTGATTTTGCCCCCGAACTCCTTTGAACATTTATTCAAGTGCTGAGAAAAAATTTAAGTAATAACATCAAGTACTGCATTATGCAGCAAGGTCTGTAAATCTTTCTTGTGAACTTCAAGAGTTTCATGAATCTATTTGGAAAGTACATAGGAAATATTTAATTAATCCATTAATTTATTTATAAAACATTAAAAAGGGTCATAGGTAGTTTATGGGCATGTAATAGAGATAAATAAGTGTTAAAGCGTATTTATCAAATCAATCTAATCTCCAAAGAGAGGTTTTAATTAGCATTTCTACAAAGTCTCCTGCCCTCTCTGCCATCACATTGTAAATGTTACGCTTCTCAGCAAGGCTAGGATAAGATGCGGTACTCTTTCTTGAGCATTTGTACTACAGCAATAATTCATAGTTTGGATGCCAGGATGCTGGGACTTTGATTAATATAACAACGTATTTTATGGTATCCCTGGCAGAAGCTAGGAGAGATCATGATTTATACTGAAAAGTGAAGTCAGAATTCTTATTCAGAGCAGAAGGTTTCAAGATAAATGATACACTACCCTATGGGCTTCTCGCAATCATTATTGATTGTATTTTAGTAGGGAGTGGCGTAACTTGACCTTAAGAAATACTGCATACATTCAAGATGCAATTTATTAGGTGGTTTACGTATAAAAGAAAAAAATCTCATGCTAGCACTCAGACATTAAAATAGCACTCAGAAACCACATCCAGACATACACCTTCCCCTGGATGCTACTTGTGTGGGACTGGAGGAAGAACTGCCCCAAGAGCTGAGATTTAATCTGATCTCCCCAGAGATGCTGCAGGAGCGGGAGGATCTGTCCTCCAGCCCTCCACATAACCACTGCGAGCTCATAGGAAGGGGAACGTCTCCTAACAGACTTCTGCCACGGACAGGGACTTTCAAACCAAAATAAATCCCAGGCCTCTCTCCAACCTTCAAACCATTATTTTCTTAAACACAAGAAGTATTTTTGTCTCACATAATAACACAAATGGTAATGATGTAGTCTTTTTTGCAAAAGCAACTAAACAGCATTATGTCACTGCCAAAGAGCTGGGTAGTCAATGAAAACCAACACTGAGTATCATGAATTATTGTTTATTGCTAGACAAATAAATGACTGTCTTTAAAAACAGGCCTACTTGTATGGTTAAAGTTTAAAACAGTGTTTATGGTAGCAATTTAAGCTCTTAAAATATACACTTTAAAAATAAAAAGACCCACTGTAATGTCCCTCAGCTGCATTTCTGCAGAATAGTCTTAAATCACTCCAATTACTTAATGTAGCCTGTAATTTATCAGCCCAAATAAATCAGGCTTGTCAACCACAGACCCAGATATATGTAATTGTTAAATTACGTAAACTTCATGTATATCATGAAGTCTTCATATATCAAATGGCTGCCTTTAAAATGAATAAGTGGTTTCCTATATGCAAAGAGCGTACTGATTACATGTATCTGAATCTTTTTCTTGCAAGTCCAATGTATTTTTGCACAGTCTGGGAATATGAGTGATCAAAACAGGGCTTGGGGTAAATGTTGTAAATTAGGAGGGAAGAAAGAAAAAAAATGGATGAACCTGTTGCAATACATCAAGCCACACATGAAAAGCTCACCCATGTATACAGTGACCATCCAGAACTCCCAGTGAAGTCAGAAGTGGTGATATATCCGAGTCACCCCTTTGGCCAGTGTAGGTAGTGTCTGCCCACACAGCCACACTGCAACATTATACTCCTCCTAGGATTCTGGTAACATACATATTACTATTTAGAACTTGAATGGTATTTTCATTTTTGCACTTCTTTACAGGCACTACTTAATTAATCCACCCACCAGACCAGATGAGCATTATTAGCTCTGTTAAGCCGAACGTAATTATCAGCAATAGTCCATTAACATTATACAAGAGGTGAGGGGCAGAATTGGAAGTTCCCGTTGGGATCCAGGTGATCCAGAGTGCTCTCAAGAACATGTGAGGATGTCAGACTGCCAAAGGGCAACTTTGGAGACTCATATCTCAGGGATGACTGTGACTCTGCTGCCAACGAGAGATAGTCGTGATCGTGCCAAAACCCTTGGCATCACTAATTTGATTCAGGCTGGGCATGAGGGTGGGAGCCAGGTGTGTGTATCCTGTAAGAAACGTGATAATCTCTAAGTGGATCACCCCTTTGCCAACAGGGCAGTGTCACTGTACATTGCCTAAAGGATTTCTAAGTGACTAGAAATAGTTTGCCCTTTTTAATGTTGATCAGTGGCTTAAAAAGACATTATTTGCTAGTATCTTGGGAACAGAGAGGGTATATTTTTGGTGGAACAACTTAAGGTGCGTAGTGATCAATAACACTGTTACTCACTTATTTACAGATATATACTTACATGCTACCAACAGGGACCTCTGCCTTTGTTCCACAACCCTACAAATTAAAAGGAAAATTCATCCCTTTTCTTTGCGGATATACAAAATAATTTGGGGGGACAGAAAAAATAACAATCCCCTCTGTGAAGGAAGACAGAAGAAGTTGGTCCATGCCTCTGTTCAGCAGACTTCTCCATCCAGCATCGCAGGAGAGTTGAACAGTAACAGGAATGTAGAGTCACAGAATAATTTAGGTTGGGATGGACATTTGGAGGTCATCTGAGCCAATCATCTACTCAAAGCAGGACCACTTTGAAGCTTAATTGAACTGTTCAAGGCCTTGAACAGCCAAATCTTATACATCTCCAAGGATGGAGACTCCACAGCCTTTCTGGGCTCCTGCTCCAGTGTCTGACCACTCTGTCTGTCAAGAATTATTTCCTTGTATCTTCTTGAATTTCCTCTTGCTGCACATTATGTCCACTGCTGTTCATCATTTTTCTGCATGCCTCAGAAAAATCTGGCCCTGCCTTCTCTACAACCCTTCTGAAGGTAGCTGAATGCAGGAATTATACCCCCCCTTAGCCTTTTCTTCTCCAGCCTAACAAACCCAGCTCCCTTAGTTTCTCCTCATATGTCATGTGCTCCAGCCCCCTAAGCACCTTGCCAGCCCTCCACTGGACTTACTCCAGTATGTCAACTCCAGCATTCTCTCTCTTGCACTGGGGAGCTCCACCTTGGACACAGCGTAACAAATGAGGCCTCGTGAATGCTGAATAGAGGGTGATAATTAGGTCCCTTTGCTCTTACTAATGCAGCCCAGGACCCAGGTAGCCTTCATCACCACAAGGGCACCTTGATTCACAAGCAAGAGATGGAAGACCACTAGTAGGGCTGGGCTACAGCTGAACCTGTGGTCCATCGACAAGCTCTCCTGTGGTTATTGCCAGTGTGGCAGCATGGAACTGACTCTCCCAAATGTGACTAACAACACGGTTCACCAAACTAGCTGTCATTGCCTGATACGACCTCTACAATTTGGGAACCTGGAGGCTACCACATGGACTCAAGCCTTTGCAGAGCAGCTGTGTAGTGTGGCTGTGCCATAATCTGGCTTCATCCCTCTCCACACGCCTGCCCAGCTCAGGTGCTTGGGTGGAGCAGTAGCAAGGGCTTTGCACGCAGGAGAGTGCTGCTGGTTCAGCTCTCTTGTCCCTATTCATGTGGGCCAGAGTCCACTCTTTCCGGCCAAGAACCTGCTTGCCTTGCACAAAGCAACCTCTGAAGTTGTTCACAGTGTTGGAAAATTCACGTCAAAGACAACTATATAAGATCGATAAAGACACATGCTCATAAATTTCTCCCTATGACACAGGAGTGACTAAACAAGATATGAATCTCCATTTCACCTTTTTCTCCATATTGCACATCCTCTTTTCCTGCTGCAAATCATTATGCATACAGGCTTTTTTCCAGGTTTCATGCTATAATGTTTGAATACCAGATTTCATTGAAGAAGAGAACAAATTTCCATTTGGTATTAAGAAATACAATAGAATAAATAATTTCTGTTGTAATAACGAGTTCTAACCAAAGTTTCCTTTGTGCATATAATGTATTACAGAATTTTAGGAAACACTTAATTTGATTAACAGTCTTCTACATTAATCCTTTGCTCAGTCACTCTTGAGAGCTGCACTAATTTAACAGAAGCTTTGCCAGGCTGCCTGCATGGACATGGATCAATATCCCAAAAGGCAACTGTGCATAAGCTTTGATTTGTGACTTTATGATCAAGTAAGAAAGTCCATCCAATATGAATACTAATTGAAATACCCAAACCATTATGCCTACTTTCCAGATTACAACATTTAAAACTGAGCTATTAACAGAGGCTGCAATCTCATATTAAGCTTTTGATATTGCTTCTGACTACTAATCCTCCTGGAAACTATGCTAAGGCACATGGAAAATAAGGAGGTGATTGGTGACAGCCAACATGGCTTCACTAAGGGCAAATCGTGCCTGACAAATTTGGTGGCCTTTTATGGCGGGGTTACAGTATTGGTGGATAAGGGAAGAGCAATGGACGTCATCTACCTGGACTTGTGCAAGTGTTCGACACTGTCCCACCTGACATCCTTGTCTCTAAATTGGAGACACATGGTTTTGATGGATAGACCACTCCATGGATAAGGAATTGGCTGGATGGTCACACTCAAAAGAGTTGCAGTCAACGGCTCAATGTCCAGCTGGAGAGCAGTGATGAGTGTCATTCCTCAGGGGTCAGTATTGGGACCAGCGCTGTTTAACATCTTTGTCGGCGACGTGGACAGTGGGATTGAGTGCCCGTTCAGCAAGTTTGCCAACAACACCAAGCTGTGTGGTGCGGTCAACAAGCTGGGGGGAAGGGATGCCATCCAGAGGGACCCTGGCAGGCTTGACCGGTGGGCCCGTGCGAACCTTATGAAGTTCAACAAGGCCAAGTGCAAGGTCCTGCACATGGGTCAGGCCAATCCCAAGCACAAATACAGGCTGGGCAATCAGTGGATTGAGAGCAGCCCTGCGAAGAAGGAAGGACTTGGTGGTGTTGGTTGACAAGAAGCTCAACGTGACCCGACAATGTGTTTGCAGCCCAGAAAGCCAACCGTATCCTGGGCTGCATCAAAAGAAGCATAACCAGCACGTCAAGGGAGGTGATTTTGCCCCTCTACTCTGCTCTTATAAGACCCCACCTGGAGTACTGCGTTCAGCTCTGGAGCCCCCAACATGAGAAAGACATGGACCTGCTCGAGCGGGTCGAGAGGAGGGCCATGAAGATGATCGGGGGGCTGGAGCACCTCTCCTGTGAAGACAGGCTGAGAGAGTTGGGGATGTTCAGCCTGGAGAAGAGAAGGCTCTGGGGAGACCTTATGACAGCCTTCCAGTACCTAAGGAGGCCTACAAGGAAGCCACAGAGGGACTTTTTACAAGGGCATGTAGTGACAGGAGAAGGGGTAACAATTTTAAACTGAAAGAGGGTAGATTTAGATTAGATATAAGGAAGAAGTTCTTCACAGTGAGAGTGGTGAGGCACTGGAGCAGGTTGCCCAGAGAGGATGTGGATGCCCCATCCCTGGAAGTGTTCAAGGCCGGGTTGGATGGGGCTTTGAGTAACCTGGTCTAGTGGAAGGTGTCCCTGCCCATGGCAGGGGGATTGGAACTAGATGATCTTTAAGGTCCCTTTGAAACCAAACCACCCTATGAGTCTATGATTCTACTAATATGTTCAAAAGTATTTTAAGATTTGAATATTGTCCCAAGTTTTAGGAAACACAGATCCACTCAGACCTGGAGGACATTCTGGATCTTCTAGCATACACAGCAATATTACACAGCCGTACTCCTTTGCAAAAAATAGAACTCTATAAAGCCACCACTACTCTTCACATGGATAGCAAAGGAAGTGGGGCTATGATCCTGCCTCTTCCAAGATCCCTGCTGAATGTTTCCCCAAGAAGTAGGGGCAGAGTTGCAACCACGTAAGGACAAATCAAATGACCTTCTGTGTTTCTTAGTAAATCAATGAGCTGCTGGGTAGTCAAACAATGATTTTCCTTCCTCAAAAACTAACCTTTTCAGCATAAACAAACACAAATGTACATTCACATAGCCAAACCAACATTACTGGGGCTGCAGGGTCTGTAATTGCTAAATTTAACCCTGCAAGCCCATCATAAAGAGTTCAAACAAATACTGCTAGGTTAAGCACATAGTTAGGAAAGAAAAATAGATGGTGGCTATAAAAACAGAAGGGAAAATGAAGGAAGAAATTAAAGAAGACCTGATGTTTGCAGAAGAGCATTTAGCTCCTTTACTGAAAAAGGCCTTGGGGAATATTTGCAAAACAAAGATTAGCATTACTGCTACTGTGCTTGGGATTTCATTATTCAAGGTGACCTCTCTATAACTAACACCTATTTAGTATTAAACTGTATTTCTTTGATGTAGTTAATGGCTGATATAGGGACAGTTATTACTACTGAAATTTGCTGTTAGGGGTTGGAAAACCTGGAAAGGGAGGGAAAAGGGTGCAGAAGCATGGAAATGTTGTGTCTGAATTCAAGTATTGGAGACTTCTGCTGAAGTTTTCCTTTTTTCTGCTCCTCTATCGCACAGATGGGAATTCAAGATGAAGCACAGTGGAGATTTTAACATATTACTTCAAAATGCAAATACTAAAATTAACTAGTTTGTTGAAAGATTGCTTTCACACTACAAACTGTCAGTCCCACTGTACTTCTGGACAGCACAAGTGGATTCAGTATCATGTTGTCATGGTTTAAGCCCAGCTGGCAACAAAACACCATGAAGCTACTTGCTCACTCCCCCTGCCCTCGG
>NW_010973187.1:6386735-6386951 GCF_000737465.1 Haliaeetus leucocephalus
CAGGAGTTAGCAGGGCTCATCGAAAGAGCTTTAAACTAGATTTGAAGGGGGGAAGGGATAAAACCAGGCTTGCTAGGGATAAGCCTAGGGGCAGTACACCGATGTTTGAGGGATGGCGTGCTAGCGAGGTCCTTTGGTCTACCATCTCAGTGGAGGTAAGGGATGGAGATCCAGGCAGCAGCAAAGATGCAAGTGCTGTTGATGCATTAGAAACCA
>NW_010973187.1:6387838-6388316 GCF_000737465.1 Haliaeetus leucocephalus
TTTATGGGTAAGAGTCAGGGGGAAGGCTAACAAGGCAGTTATCATGGTGGGAGTTTGTTATAGACCACCCAACCAGGTTGAAGAGGCAGATGGAATATTCTATAAGCAGCTGGGAGAAGTCTCACAGTCACTAGCCCTTGTTCTCATGGGGGACTTCAACTTACCAGATGTCTGCTGGAAATACAATACAGCAGAGAGGAAACAGTCTAGGAGGTTCCTGGAGTGTGTGGAAGATACTTCCTGACACAGCTGGTGAGTGAGCCAACTAGGGAAGGTGCCCTGCTCGACCTGTTGTTTGTGAACAGAGAAGGACTTGTGGGTGATGTGATGGTTGGAGGCTGCCTTGGGCATAGTGATCACAAAATGATAGAGTTTTCGATTCTTGGAGAAGGAGGGGGGTCAGCAGAACTGCTCCCTTGGACTCCCAGAGGGCAGACTTCGGCCTGTTTAGGAGACTGATTGACAGAGTGCCTTGGGA
>NW_010973187.1:6389604-6389883 GCF_000737465.1 Haliaeetus leucocephalus
CAGGGAGGTGATTGTTCCCCTGTACTCGGCACTGGTGAGGCTGCACCTTGAATGCTGTGTTCAGTTTTGGGCCCCTCACTACAGGAAAGACAGTGAGGTGCTGGAGCGTGTCCAGAGAAGGGCAACCAAGTTGGTGAGGGGCCTGGAGCACAAGTCTTATGAGGAGCAGCTGAGGGAACTGGGGTTGTTTATTCTGGAGAAAAGGAGGCTGAGGGGAGACATTATCGCTCTCTACAACTACCTGAAAGGAGGTTGTAGTGAGGTGGGTGCTGGTCTCTT
>NW_010973187.1:6390072-6464598 GCF_000737465.1 Haliaeetus leucocephalus
ATGGTTTAGTGGTGGACTGGGCAGTGTTAGGTTAACGGTTGGACTTGATGATCTTAAAGGTCTTTTCCAACCTAAATGACTCTACGATTCTATGAGCTTTCTCGTGATGTGTTCCAGAAAAATGAAACATGAGTTTTTGTAAAGCTCTTTAATCACTTGACTCCACATTTCAGTCAACTGTCTTTTTTAACTGCTCTATTTCTAGTCTCTGAGCACGCACAACTTTTTAATGTGGAATAGATAATTTGATCCATTAAGTTTTATTAGTAGATTTGGCTGAATGTCGCTAAGCCCAGGAGGAAAACTAGCGCAAAGATGGGCTGTACCATGTAGTTCTGGTGGACAGTACAGAAATTTCATACAGTTTGCTTCTTGAATGTCATCACCAAACACTGCAACTTTCTGGAAGTGCTCTCTAAAACAACCTGACCCTCCATGGAGAAGAGTCAGATTCTCCTCTACACTTTTTGCCAGGGAAAAAGTCCTCAGACCTATGGGAAAACAGCACCATTGTGTCACGTTGTGTCTTATCCCAGGAGGCAATCGCTCTACACAGCTTCCTGTAGCGAACTGTGGTGAAGACCACACAAACAGCTAGCAGAAGTGAATCCTACCTCTCCTGTTGGCAACTTAACTCAACAGGAAAGAAGCATGAATGTCAGTGTGCAATATTGCAGTGTGTTTGTACATGATTATCCTTTATCTTAACACTACCACACTGTTGTTTCACAGTTCCTTTCATTTAAATCTAGCTTCTATCGAGAGTGCAAAGGTGCTCCTCTTTTGGTGAAGGCGTCCTTCAGCTGCTGCTGCTGGAGACCAGTTCCCTGGTGCCACCTGTAACCAAGCACCTGGTCATGCTAAAAGGGACTGGAAAGCACTGAAGGAAGTCTCCTGTTTCTGTATGCCTGGAACTTTATAAACAGGAGACAATCTGATAAAGACCCAAAAGCAACCATGAAATAAAGTGACTTTTCTAATCTACACAATATACTGTTAGCATGGACTAGAGTAGCTGTGGGAGTGAAAATTACTTGCAGTGAGTAGAGAAAACCCACTGGTATTAGTGGTCACTCAGTGACTCCCCAGTTCTCTTAGCCCTGCCATCACAGCTTCTTTTTTTTTTTTTTACATTGTAGAGGAACCCCCCAAACAAACTGACGATTCTTGGAAGAACTAAAACCAACATGTAGAAGAAAGCTTCCTCCAGGGTCAGCCAGACCAAGGTATGGGCTAGTTTAGCCCTTTGGAGAGCCTTCATTAACCCTGAAGACAACACTGCACAGAGGCAGAGAAATAGATCCTGTATAACAGATCCAGGCCATCTAATATTAAGCATGGAGAATACCATGGCATGAATCACATCTTCAGACATTAATAAAACACAAAACCTGTTGGCATATTGGACTGGTTTAAACCCAGCCAGTAACAAAGCACCACGCAGCTGTTCACTCACTCCTCCCCCCCAGCCATGGTGGGATGAGGAGAAGATATAAAGAAAGGCTCATGGGTCAAGACAAGGACTGGGAGGGATCACTCACCACTTATGTGGGTTGGGGTGGGTTCCTCACCCCTTGTCTCTGCCGCTCCTTCCTCCTCAGGGGGAGGCCTCCTCACTCCTCCCCTGCTCCACCATGGGGTCCCTCCCACGGGAGACAGTCCTCCTCGAACTTCTCCAAGGTGACTCCTTCCCACGGGCTGCAGTTCCTCACAAACTTCCCTGGCATGGGTCCTTCCCGCGGGCCGACCTTCAGTCCCAGCCTGCCCCAGCGCGGGCTTCCCCAGGGAGCGGCGGCCATCTTGGGGGCCTCCGCTGCCCTCTGTGGGCTGGGGGGACACAGCCTGCCGCCTGGTCTCCCCACAGGCTGCGGGGGCAGCCCCTCCTGCCCTCCTTCCTCCCTGCCCTCGGTATCCGCAGAGGGGTTCCTCTCCCATCCCAATCCCCTCCTGGCTGCAGGTTCCCCCTCTGAAATCCGCTCTCCCAGAGGCGATACCACCGTCGCTGACGGGCTCGGCCTGCGCCAGAGCCGGGTCCGACTTGGAAGCTTCCAGCAGCTTCTCACAGGAGCCGGCCCTGCGGCCCCTCCCCCACTACCAAAAAACCCCGCCACACAAACCCACAACAACTGGATATTTAAACTCTGAAAAAATTCCATTCCCTATCACCTAATACACCCTTGAGACGTAAGAGGAAGGATACCTGGGATTATTCTCCCAGTATAAATGGGTTGAAACATACCAAAGTATTACAAGTTTTTAAACATAAATGAAAGATAACATGGAAAGTTGTTTGAACTTTCCATCTGTTGGGATGGGAGCTAGGGCTGTGGGCAAGTACCCAAATGAGAGAGCAATGCAGCACCCCAACAGGTAAGCAGGACCCTTCTCAGATCTTTGGGCCGATCAAGCACCAGCTACAGAATAAAGACATTTTAAAAGGATATTTTCCATGGGGTAGCCTGGATTGACAGTAATGGGTATTTTCAGAAAACAGCTTATTGAAACCACTTGCACATGTTGAGGTTTGGAAATCAACTACGGAGCCTGCACGTTGTGAAATACAATGGATGTTTGTACCAACTGTAATTGTCTATTTATTTGCATGCCACTGAGTATCATCAGACACTCATACAGCCAGCAGTGCAAGGCTGGGAAGACAATAATACAATGTCAAAACCAAGTCAAACCATGTCAGCACAAATGATACACTGCAAACCAAAATAAATTGAACATTAAGTCTTAAACCAGCAGGGAGGACGAGCTTGGAGAACTCACAAAATCAAGGAGCTTTTGGGATATTTCTAATTACTATGAGAAATTACATGTTAAGAACATGTTTACTCATCCATGCTTCAGCTTATTCTTAGCACGTGTGTATGGTAGTTAATCAAGGTAATCAACACAAACACAAAACAGCTGCCAGCTCTGTTTCCGTCATGTCAGGTCAATGCCATCTAGGAAGAGACAAATGCCACTGAAACCAGTGCCTTCATTAGCTGGATTAGCAGATTATTTAGTAGCTTCCCCAGAGATTTCAAAGCTAGGGTTGGTCCTGCTTGTTCACTCCCAGGCTCTGAGAAAGAGGAGCAAATAACCCAGCAGTAGATCTGACATCCAACCTGCTATGCTCCTGCTCATCCACCTGTGGCAGATGCCTGTGATGTTACTCCGTACACAGAAACCACTTTAACTGACAAGTCTCTCTCTCCACAGCTACTGAAGTTGGAGTTATCAGTGTTTTCTTCCAAGCTGTGCTGCAGACAGGTTGGGGCACCTTCCCTTTAAAATAAATACACCTGTCACTGCCTCTATCTTGCAGGGAGAATAAATGCTTTCAGCAGGAAATTTCTTGTATTTGGTTTCAGATCTCAGAGCAATATTTTTCTAAACATGTGAACTTCAGATGTTTTTGGGTTTTTTTTTTTGCTGGGAGGGACATGGAAAGACATCCTTTGAATGCTGGAAAAAATATTTTCACAACCTTTTGAAAGGGAACAGCTCTGAAGCTTCAGGTAAGAAATCAAATTCTTCCAGAGAACAAAGTATATTCTTTAATTCAGTTAAAAATACCAATTAATCCTCTTTCTTTTTTGTACAAGAGCCAGCCTCCTTTACTGATTTCACTTACAAAACATTTAACTGATAATACATTTTTCACACAGACATGGTTTGCTAATTGTGATCATGAGTGATTCAGTTAACTGCATTTATTTATGAATCTTTAAAGCATATTTTTGCTTGTAATCAATTTATTCATCAACTATCGCTATATTTCTTAAGTTGCATTGTTCACTCTGTACTGTACATGGGAAGTCTTCTAACGGCCTTTTTTTCTTTTTAAGGCAAAAACCTCATTGTAGCAGTTTCACTGTAATTGTTTTATGAAGTGAACAACCATTCATATTATTGTTGTTGTTATTATTATTATTGAATTTGCAGCAGCTGTTGCAGTATCCTCCCACTTTCTCTGCTGGATAACAGAGAATTAGTTGTCTTCAGACCCATGAGGAAAACCTGGGGAAATACCAACATTTTCATGAGGAATGTGTACCAGCGATCAAAGTAGGGAAGAAATGCAGCATGCAAAACCCCGAAACATTCACTGGGGAGTGGT
Source organism: Haliaeetus leucocephalus (assembly GCF_000737465.1). Taxonomy (NCBI): domain Eukaryota; kingdom Metazoa; phylum Chordata; class Aves; order Accipitriformes; family Accipitridae; genus Haliaeetus; species Haliaeetus leucocephalus. Next base: position 6,394,187 of record NW_010973187.1, read on the forward strand.
AGGTGCCCTTGCTTATCTGTGTGGCAGTGCAAAAAAGTGTGGCCATGAAAGGTGCCTGTTGTTACACATCTGTTGCTTTGCTTGTTCTTCTTCTCCGCAGTTGCGAAAATGCTTGTTTGTCCCCGTGTAATATTTTTGGGGCATAATGGAGAGAAACAAGTCTTGCCACATGATTAAAATACTAATACTAAAGTCAGGTCTGTGGAAAGTCATAATGGGAGGAGGTTCCTAAAAAGATAAATAAGTAAATCTAATTTCACTGTTAGACTAGCTAAGGAGTACTGAGCTGCCTCATTTTTCTTTTCTTATTAAGTCAACAGTTCTCACCATCATTGTTTCTCATTAATAACTGACTTGTGGAGTCTCATTATTCTGTAAAACTCAGCTTTTCTCATTTTAAAGTTTGTTTCCCTCTGAGAGGAAGCAAAAGTAAATATCAGTTCAAAAGCAAAGGGTAATTTATTTTTTAAGTTATTATAAATTTGGTAGTAAAAATATAATCTCATTACTCTAAGCAGTGCAGTAATTTTTTAAGTTCCTCAGGGTTGGGCTTAGCAGTCCCCTGAATAAAGGTATTTCTAGGAAAAGAAACTATTTATTGGTGTGCGATTCATCAAGGCATTAATTTTTCAAATGCACATAAAAATAAATCCCTAGAACTATTTAGTACTGAAGTGCTTTTATAATAAGTGATTTTATTCAACAATAAATGCAGCTATCTGTCTAAGTGCCATCAAGGGGAAGACAGATGCTAACAACTCGCGTTACTACATACTGTCATGATTTTGGTTTTGTCCCTAAAATACACAAGTCTGTTTTGTAGCTGGAAACAGAAACCACTGCAGCCATAGGGCCCGTATTGCCTCTTCTGGGACACTCCTGTACAGGGGAAACAGGATTGTTTATATGGAGAAAAGGGGTGGGAGAGAAAGCACTAGATTTTTTGCAACAAGCATTCTGCAGCAATATCATATGATACTCTGGGTCAAATGGGGACCTCTGTCAAGTAAGTATAAAGGTTTTGGTCGCGTGTAGAGCATTGTATCTGACCTGTCACACAACAGGCCAATTTTATCAGGCTGGAGATGTCATTACAGCAGAATCACTTCTTGGCTTTTCCAGTATTATTTCATACTTTTATGTCCTCCCAAGCAGTTTTAAATCCCATGAAACAGACTCCAGCTTTAACTCCCCAACTTCACCTTCCCCTTCCTGGGGCCTCAGTGCTCAGGATGATTTCCTGAGGTGCTGAGCTCCATCACCTGGGGGCAAACCCTGAGAGACTCCTGCTCCCCTGCTGTAGGTGAACATTCAAAGCTGGACACTGAGGATGAGAGGCTGAGCCCTATACTGCATTATTGCTGTATTTGGTGCATCTGCTTTGGAGTAAGGGACAAGTTACACACTACCTGTAACACAGAACCATGCCTTTGGCATCATATCAGTGAAGCCCCCTGCACCAGACCCCCGAGATCACCTGACAACATTCACAAAGACTATGAAATGCCCAGTGTGGATAAGAAAGCCTCAGACTAGGTTATTTCATTGTTATTAAATATTGTATGGAAATAACACTTAGATTTCTGTTTGGTCTTATCTGTCTATACTGGCTTCTTGGACATACCAGAACAGCACCTCATGCATATTTCTCCCACTGTCTGCTAACTGTCTGAGTTTCTCCTTTAATCACTGTGAAATTAAGTAAGTTATTTTCACTTCCTCCTATTGTTCAGGGAACGAGACGATTCACTTCCAGCAAACGCAAACCCAATAATATGCATTTGGAGGGTGAAATTACATCTTCAATGTTCTGCAGTTACTATGGTTACCATCCCACAGCATCCCTGCATGCATGGCTAAAAGAAACAGTGCAAAAATAAGTGTCCATGTTAAAAACAAAAGGAGAATCCTGACCTACTAAAAAATAAAAAGTACGAGTTGAAAAATTGAAAAGACTTATTTTCCACTATGATAAAGGAAGAGGGATGTGCCCATGATCTTCTTGATAAACTTGCTTATTTAGGCTTTAAATGTTGGAGTAGATTTTTGCCCCATCTAGAATTGGGAAGATGGATGAAACATGGTCCACCCTCATGCTCCAGAAATCAGCCAGTGTCAGCGCATGCCTGGGAAGGGGAGGACAACTGTTGCTGTTTTACCAGTAGGAAGCTAACTCGCCGGGGCCACGAACCACAACAGTATTCAGGTTCCTAATGCCAGCCTGGGCAGCCTGCCTTCCTCACAGGGCTTAGTGGTATGCCAGGTGTTATAGTGAGAGCAGGAAGCTCAAGCCCTGTTAGGGATTGGGCCCACACCACCAAAAGGACTTGGCGGCTATAGTTGATTTTTGTTGAAGTTACGTGCCTCAGCCCACAGATACAATACTCAACATCAGGCCAAACCCTGAGACGTGCCTGCATCTGGAGTTGTCCCCCACAGTGAGTGTTCTTCTGGCAGATTTACACAGCTTAGTGCCTTATTTGGACCTAGGCATGACCAAGACCCTAAGCCAGACCCTCCCATGCCAGCTCTGGGAGGAGATGGGTGCAAACAACTTTTCTGGGTGCACCTGACCCATCCTGCCTGGAGAGATCCCTGTACAGCAGAGGTGTCCAGACACCTCTCCATGACTGTGGCTAATGTTGGTGGGGCCAGGGACATCCCTGACCTCTTCCCCATCCTGAAATGTCATGGGGGAACAGCACTAGTCCAGGCCATGGAGGATTTGGAAGACCTGTGCAGGTGACAGCAATCAAGTCCTCAGCAGGCAGGAGGTGCTCTACCCATGGGAAACACTGATCCTTGGCAGAAGGTAACTGGAAACTAGCTGGAGGAGAGAGAGTGAGCAAAAACATAATCTGTCTCTGCTTGCCCAGGAGGAGGAGACCTGAGTCCTCCCCTTTCCACAAGGGCTAAGGCTTCACATCACTGTAACCACAGTGAAGGAGGTGGGAAGCTTTCCTGGGAGGTGAGAAATGTGAGTCTGACCACCCCACAGGCTGACTGGACCTCCAGGCAGACTGGATACCTACTCTCAAATACTCTCAAACTCTCACCCATAAACCATTGCATGCTTAGATGAACCTTTACTTATTGCTTCCAGGCAAAGACATTACTAACTGAAAGCCACGACAGCTGTGATTCGAAGAAACACCTTAGGATTGAATACTACTGTTTCAACAACTGGGCAACTAAACAAAAGAGAAAAACAATCCTACAAGTAGACATAAGCTTTTAAAAAATCCCCAGTATTAAGAGAGTCACACATTTTGAACTTTGACAAACCATGTGCCCTAGGAAATATATTGAGTTAATGGCTGACAGTCCATTCCCTATGTACCTAACTACCCACTCCTACAAATAACTGGCCAGAGAACCAATTCATTGCTATGCCAGTGGCATCACTGGGCAAGTGAATAAACTGCCTTCTGATGGTACAAATGTACAGTCATTTGGCATGGAAGAATTCAGAATAAGTATAAATTTGGGAATTGCTGCAGTCAGCAAAATTAAATGCATGCAACAGTGAGTGGGGGGGAAAGACCGGGGTCCTCCTGGATACCAGGAGGCAGCTGGGAGCAGAACCTGTGTTGTCCTGAGTCACAGCCCGGCCGCACTGACCAGTGCTGGGTTTCACTACACACTGGCATGATGGAGGCTTCCACTCCTGGTATAGGGTAGTAGTCTACTTAGAGCGACAATGCTGTGGAATAATCCAATTTATGGGAAACCTAGACACTGGTCTAGTCATAGAAGGCAATGACGTTATTATCCTGCACATTCTTACTCTTGCTTTTTCTATGTGAGCATCATTGTATCATAATTTTCAAAGTTTTCAATGGAAAAAAACAAAACCTGAATATTACAGCCTTATGATATTGAAAAAGAGTTCCTAGTTATTTTCTTCTATGTTTGTTGATTTGAGATTGCAGCACCAAGAAGGTCATTGCATTTCAGGGTCACCTTCTTTTTTTATCTGATCTACAAAGGTTGATTGAAAGCAGAGCAACATCTGAATGGTGAGTTCTTCCTTCAGTGTAGATCTCAGAGGTAAGGTACAATTTCAAGAACAAATGACAACAAGGAAAGTCCCTGTTCCTCATTAACAAATGACTGGCATGGGGTAGTGTGAAATGTGAGGGAATAAAATAGAATAAAAGTGTGAAAACGCATCCTGAATTCCCCAACACTTCCCTGCTGTGTCCTTAGGGATTTTCAAGACCTACCTTGGAAAAAGGCTTTGCATAATAATCACTGCTATGATTAGAGCGGCGTTTCACATTATATAATATGTACAATTCACCTGATAAGCATTGCAAGAAGAATAACTTGCAATTAAAGTTTCAAAACGTTCCAGGTTTTAGGACTTCTCCCTCTCAGCCTAACAAAGCAGCCCCATCAGTTTTCTCAGCAGCCCCCCAGTAAAACTCATTTAAAAGTAAGAATGTTCTTTAACATTCCCTCTAAATGATCACAAATTCATAACAGCAATGATACTAGTGGCCCCAGGGCTATAAGCAGCTCACCAGTGGAGCATTACTGGTCATCAAAGGACTGCAATCTGGGAGCTGAGTAAAACCAGTTTTAGGAGTAACAAGAAGAACAAAGACCAAATATCCACCATACGTAAGACAGACAGTAAATTTGGATCTAACATGGACTTGCAAGCCAGTGAAGAAGTGGCAAGTTGCAATACATGTCAGTAAAGACAAAAACGAACCCAAGAGGATCCTAGGAGGAAATCATCAACACCATGCAACTTGGGATGCTGAAGATGCTCCGTACCCCAAGACTGAAGCCATTGACAGTGGGACCCAGCAGAGCAATGGAAGGATGAGCATAACACCAGAGAAATGGATGGGTATTAGAAAGTTTTGTGTATATATAATTTTCACAATTTGAACTTGTGTTCACTGCAACCATCGTAACTGGAGTAATAGTAACTCCTTCATTGGGCTCTTAAGACTTTAAGTAGACTAATTCTTGGCTTTACATCTAATGTGGGTTCCTTTTGCACCTAGCAAGATTTTGAGCTTAACAAGCTGGTAGGTTTTGAAGCAAACTATTGTGTAGCTTGGATGCAGCGAATCGGTAACAGTCATACTGAGGATACACTGCTAGCAGAGTGAGACATGTACCTCTACCACTGCAGCTATGCTCTCTTCAGGAAATTAGGCATTGCCCTCCATGAATTCAGGCTCCCAAGCTGCAGATGGACATGGACAACCCTGGTATCAGGGTACTAAGACAACACATACGCCTGAAATAATAAAAGCTAAGAATTTGGTGCTCCTTCTTGTATACAGAAGGCAGCAAAAAGCAATGAGATATAATTTAGGGGCCCCCTCTTCTCCCTCTTACTGATTTGTATTTGGCTGAAATGTATTTAGAATTATTTATGTTCCATATATAGTTCTCCATGAAAAATAAGTATGTGTCCTTTGAGTCCTAAATCAACTTCAAATACTATGGCAGATTAATCATGAAGTATCGTTTTGCAACCTCCACCATGTACATAACTTGAATTTTTTTTTCTTTTTTAGCAGCATTTATTCTACTAATTTAAAAGCTAGTAAGCAAGATTAAGTATTCACAGCAGTAAACTGTAATTCTAAAGTCATTAGGGAATAGTTAGTGCTCAATACAAATGCTAATGTAGTTTAAACTTGATATAACCTTTCTAGATTTAAGTCATCAGCAAATAAAATGTTAATAAAAACTTCTGGACTGTATCTAGATTTTTTTTGCATTAGTAACCTTGCTATTACAGAATGAACAATAACCAAAATCTATTTTTCTCAAATAATGGAGTTTCCAGTACAGCAAATAACAGTAAGGGGAAAATAAGTTTAAGGAAGAAATCCTCATTCATATGATTTATGAATGCAAAAAAGACACCACATTCCTGAACAACAACAAAAGCAGGCAAATAATATTAAATACTGTTGAGAAACCCACAATTATGAAATCAAAGCAAATTTGGCCATAAGTAACATAACACTCTATCAGTGACACTTCCTTATCAGATTTGTAACCATTTGTGCAGCCTCTAATCTCAAGCAAAATCCTGACCATCCCATTGCTAATGCAAGCTTCCCGTGTTTAATATGTTTACTGTCCTTGTTTTGTTTTTTTAAGGTAGAGTGACAAAAAATTCCTGTATGGAGAACAAATCCCACAGTAGCAAATATCCTACACGGTTTGGCAAGCGAACTTCTTTTGAGATGAGCGGAAACTTTAGGGGCGGCTGTAGTGGAGCACTGCCAATGACCCATGGTTAGCAAAATCCATCTATTTCTACATCTGTTCATCCTATTACAAAAGCAGCCCACATCTCAGTTACACCAAAATGTGCAAGTTTTATGATATAAAATGTCTGTGAATCTACAAGCCAACCAAACCACAGATACTTCCCAATGTGTTTTACTGCTGGATGTGCTATGTGGTAGTTGCAGCCTGCAGCCCACCTCACTCGTGGAGCAGCTGCCCCTGCAGTGGGGATGAGCTCGGTGGGTCCTCCAGTGTGCTGTCACCCAGAGACATGCCTGCCGAGCCAGCCTGGGAGCAAGAGCCATGCTCAGCCTTGGGAACTGTAACTTCAGCCTGGCAGGTCGGGCACAGAAGGGTGCAGGGGACAGAGACCAAAACAGACCTGAGGAACATCTTCTCCAGGGACCATTTCTTTCTCTTTTTCAGGTGTAAGCAGCTTCCCTGCCTGGACAACCTTGTGTGCTCATTTTGGTGCCATAAGCTGCAAAGACCATTTCTGGTGGTCGCGGGGCCGTCTCTCCCAGCGGAGTCCAGGCCAGCCGACGGTGATGCCATGTGAAAGCTAGCCAAGAGCTGAGCAGCAAATTTTTGTCTGAAAATGGTGCTAGCACACCTTCCTCCAGTGCCAGCTGAAGAGGGAAAGGTTGTTGTCTAGTTAGGGAAGGAGAGCGTTCACAGAAGGACCCTGTTAGGACAGCACTGATGCTGGACACTTGCTTTCTAGGTACAACATCAGGTAAGGCATTTTGTAACTTCTGATGTGAAGGGAAAAGGTTGGGCATTTTAAACCCAAGGCATCCAACACCCCATCTCCTCGTTCGCAGAAGCAACCTCCACGTGGTGGGATGGGGGCTCTGGAGGACATCTCCCAATGACTCCAGACTGTCCCTCCCCAGTTCCCTGGTGGAGCTCAGACACAAGCACTCTACTTACCATGGCCCCGCTGTATGGAAACAGGACCGTGCTGTGCGGTTCAGTTACCTAACTGCAGAAATAATTTCGCCTTGTTAATTGAAAATCACTATAGCTTTCTCTAGGATGAAAAAGCCTAAACTATAGAAGCAGGGTCTTCAACATACAAATACTGATTTACATTCACACAGTCTGCCTCCTCTTTGTCATATTATGAATATAATCCCAGGCATTCAGGATATTTTGTTTGCTTTGGTGAACAGATACAGACCTACATGTCTGATATTTTTTATGATAAACTACAGGTTTAATTCTTCCTGCAGGCCCAGCAAAAATCATCTTGGATACTTTGAATGAGTATAACTGTATGCACACAAAAAAACCCCCAAAACCTCAACCAGTCACAACACAGAGTCAGAATACAAGTCCCAAGGAATAGATATGGGTCAGCAAAGTGAAGGAGGGCCATGAGCATCTTTCTTTGAGAGGGTGGTGCTACACCAGAGAGAAGAGTGTGGCTCTGCAACATGTGGATGATTGCAGCGGAGAAGAAATGGTCAGTTCAGCGGGAGGATAAAAGTATGGGGAATGACATTACAGGATCAATAAAATCTTCCTCCACCTCCCACACAATGAATTGCCTGCAGTGCTACAGAAAACCGCCAAGATTAATTTCTCAAGTTTTGCATTGGCTGCTGAAATCTAGGAGACATGCTGAGTTTTTGCTCACCAGATCCAGTAACGTAATTAACAGAGCAATGGAGAAAATAAGAATAAATCCTAAAAATTTTGAATGAATACATTGTTACTAAATTGACATACAGTTATTATTGCAGCAACACTCCTAGGGTTCCAGTCTGTCAAGGAAGCATTGGCTGGGGTATGACGGAAGAGACAGACGAAGCATTGTCTTCATTATCAATTAGCTGAATATGGAGTTTATGCAACCATGGCAAGTCCTTTGAGCAAAATCATTCTGCCAGTCAATACTCTACTTGCTAGTATGAGCAATCATGTATGGACATAATTTCTTCTATATTTTCTTAATTCTACAGATGATGACAGTTTTTATTGTCATAAAGGGAAACTTTTTACTGCAGTACGCACTGAGCAGCAACACTAACCATCAGGAAGAAGTCAGGATTCCCATATGAGGAAGCATTTTCCCCTAAACTGCGCCACTTAATTGCACTCACAACTGTGAAAAATAGATTAGTGTGGTTTCCTTTTGCGGCATTTGTTAGTATAATTCTGAGCCGTTTGTCTGAAAACAGTACTCCGTTTCACTGCTTCTTGTTCAACAAAGATATCTGATTAGCAAGAACTATGTTGCTCTTGTGAAACTTAAAGCTGTATTTGGAATTAGGACTCTTTTTATTAGTATGCATTAAAATCTGTTATTGATCTCCTAGAGGTGGTAATATAAGTGTCTTTTGTAATACAAAAACAAATTAGATTCTGATCAGGTTCAAAGTGTTCAATCAAGGACTACCTAGCAGCATTTTTAAATGAAATGCAGTTTGTGTTTGGCATTTCAGATCAGCTATTTGATTGAAAGTCAGGAAGAATTCCCAACGATGCAGCATCTCTCTTCCTTTGCTGGGCATCTAAAATGCATCTAGCATTCAGCTGCTGCATAATGTTGACATATTGTTTTGTTCAGTCCAGAGCACTTTGACATTTAATGTATACTATGGTGGCTAACTTAAAAGGGACCGCTGCAGTACATTAGCTTAAAAAACATTTACTAAACATTTTAAACCCAACTTCTTTATCACTAAAGACTGACATGTTCATTAGCAGAATGCAAATGTGTAATGTATCACTTCTACTGATTGTATTACAATAATACTAGTCTTCATAAAGAAGTGATAAAATAGGTGAAGACACAGTACAGTGACTTTCTGAGACCTCAGATAAGCTCAGGGACCCACTGTGCAAGGTGCTGTATATGGGGCCCTAAGAGATGGACTTTGTCCTGCAAAGTTTATAATTTATACTTGAAAAGACAGATGTAAGGCAGATATGATATTGCGATCATATCCACAATGCCGATACCAAGCAGGGATATTTTCACCTCACCTAACTCCATACTCCAGTAAATCACTCTAGGGCTCCATACAGTCAATAAAGAGAAATACACTTTGAGGATGCAGTTCATCTGATCTCGGCTTTGCAGAAAGCCATCTTTAGTAGACAATCCAAAGTCACCTACTTTTGCCAACCCTAACAGCCAGACCTCATGTCTTCCCAGAATTGCACAACCTGCCATGCATGGGTGTGCAAGGTGAGGGGAGTGCCGTCCTCCATCAGCACAGGCTTCGCTCACACGCGTGGGCGCTCGCCTCAGGCATAGACACGGGTCTCGTTTGTGCTAGTGGAAATCAATGGGCTCACTCTGGGGTGAAAACCAGAGCCCAGAGACACCGGGACAGTGAGCGATTATGGAACCACACTGAGGCAGCAGAGACCAGAATCCAGCTCTTTGGGATGCTCTTTGCTTCATCTAAACTGATGAGATTTTAAACGATTCATCTTTGCAATAGATCTACTTACAGAAAAGCACGAAGCCTCCAGGTTCAACACTGCAACTCCGATGGGCGGCTGTTGCATGCAGAGATTACTGCTGCCAAATAATGGTCTCAGTGGTTTAGTCTGTTTATTCAGATCTAGATTAACTCAACTCAAAAAAATGCCTATGTGGTATTACAGCTAAAATATAAAATTAGACAATATGTCACATAAAATACATCTTGGTCAAGGAAAAACTCAAGCCCCAGTGCACGCCACATCCTCTCCTCCAGAGCCAGCTGCTATCTCCTGCACTGCAGGGGTGCAGCCCCCGTGGCAGCAACAAGGCTCAGGCTACTGTTTCTAAACAATTTCTGATTCCTCTAGACACCTTGTGGTGCCAGACTTTGCTCAGATTTTACCACCCTTTTACAGTAAGTGGCAATTAAAGGTGTGAGTATGTAAGTGACATTAAACTCAGCATACCTCTATTCATACTCCTCCCTCCAACCAGGATTTTACCCATTTTCTAAGGTTTTCCAGAATATTTCCACTGCCTTCTGCTGTTACTAACTACACAGCAAAGCTCCTAAGAAAATGACATGAGCTCTCTGACTGATTTGTTAGCGTTCACTCAAACGACGATGACTGGCAAATAATGCAAGTTGTGTCGATGAACTTTATTTCTTGCTGCCCACTGGGCTTAATGGCTATCTGACACCTGCCTTCCTCCAGTTCTCAGGCAGGTAACGGTTGGGCTGGGGGACAGAGGGACACTTATTTGTCGTATGGCCCAGAGCACCTTTCTCCCCTCCAGCCTAGTGGAGATGTGGCTGCAAGAGCGCTCAGCCTGCACGGAGCAAGCCCGTGCAAAGACAGACCAGGCGCTCCAGGTGCTGCCACACACAGAGAATTATGAATCCAAAGCTGAAAGAGAAGGAAAGGTGTCTCCTGTGCTGGCTGTTATTGTGGCCACGTCAACACACCCCAGGGTGGTGAACTGCAAAGGAGGGAAATGGAAGAAAATACAGGTCTGTAACTGGTACATAACATTTCTTCCTTGTTGCCCTCTGATTTAACATGTACAAATGTCAAAAAAATTATCACCGTAACTGCCCCATCAACACCAACAATGCATTACCTATCTTTATCCTCTTTCACCATTACCTTTTTTAAATGCTCCAGGATGATGAGACAACTAAAGGACAGTGATTGCTGCAAGCCCCACAGAAAAGTCTAAGGACTAAAAGGTTTTCTTTACAGGTGAAATCCTTTGCCCATACCGCACCAAAAGCAGGTTGTGGTGGGGCAGCACACTGCCAGCAGCTCCTGCATCTAGGGGGTGAGAGAGAAACAAGCCTTTTCTCCAAGGTCACATTGCCCTGCCTGAGCAGCGCGTGAGATGGTGCCGAGCCTTGCTGGAGAGGGACACCGCAGCATGCTGGGTGCCAGCCTTGCTGCCGATGAGATCACCCGGAAAACACAACACGGCAGGATCTCTCCAGTAGCTGAAGGTCGCTAAATACAAGCCAATGCAGCTGGATGCCTCATCCATGCCCTTGCTGCCCTGCTGGAATGGCGTCACGAACCGGGAACTCCGGTGCCAGGGTTCGACGTACCGGAGTGAACCATGGAAAGGAAAGCCCTGTAGTCCCCAGCAGAGCACTGAACGGGGCTTGTTCCAAGCCTAATCAAACTATTATTTTCAAATAATGAAATTAAGATTTACCAATTTAATTTGTATTTTTTATTAACTAAAAGTCAGTCATTTGCCACCTGGTAATAGCATTCGTTATTGCACAAAAGCATGTGGCTTACTATATCATGCTGGAAGCACTCTACATATAAAAGCAGAAGGCTAAACTCACCTTAAGCTAACTTCACCGAAACCAGTTACTCCAGGATCCAGCTCTACCCAGTTACAGACTTAGGTCCTAACTTCTGAGGATGGCATCAATCCTAGGTAATAAATGGGGCTCACACAAAAACTATGGGAAAAACTGTTTTAATTTACTGCAGCACCACTCTAACCCGCCTCTGAATGGAAACTGCAGGCTCCTGAAGTTTTGACATTTGAACATTTTCAATTAGTTGACACACTAGTAATTTGCTTGGTATTATCCTAAATGATAATACATATTGTGACTGAATTAATTGGCAAGCAGCCAACGACTAATTAGGAAAAAGTTAATTATGTACTTGTCGTGAAATGCACTCTATTTATAGCAAAATGTGTTGACTTTGAGTCAGTCTTGATATTTACAGTGAATTAAAAGTTACAACAGAGTGTAAGTATTTATGCTAAGGACAAATTGTTTGGAGGGGAAAACAGAAGAGGGAAGGACGTGCCTGCAGACTCCGGCTGGGGGTGGACGGGTTGGGGTGGAGCATCCCATCGCCTCCTCACAAATCACTTTGTGGACTGCCAACACAGTGGAGAGGGGAACCGAGGAGGGGCAGCCAGTCTTCACCAGGCACTACCACAAACCAGCCAGCAACATCTGAAAAGACGCAGATAAATTGCGGCAGACACCAGTTGTGCCTTCGCAATGAAACCTGCGAGCAAACCTCTGGGTTACCAGGGGATTTCCTCAAAGATCCGTTTTGGGGATCAGTCTCATTAAGACTGTAACCAAAAGCAAGAGGGCGGTAATAGTTTGCTGATGATACCTAGTTAGGAGGAGTTCTGTCAATTCAGAAGAGAACTGAGATTGCACACAGTAATAACCAGATGACCTTGAGGTCTGAACTAATAGAAATGGATGGAAATCAATTGTGCAAAGTCCAAGGCCATACACCTAGGGACTAATAATGAGCATTTCTGGCATAAGCAGAGAGCTCATCAGGTAGAGGACAGACACCTTGGTGTCTAGACAGACATTTCTACGTATCCAGAGGCACTGGCTGATCACAGAATCACTGCAAACCACCAGTGTAAGGCAGAAATGGCACCAAAGATCCTAGAACGTATCAGAAGTATTTCCACAGAGATGGGGAAACAGTTACAGCATTGCACAAAGAAATGGCAGGATCCCCCCACACAGTACTGTGTATGAAAATATGGCATGCTTACATGTTTAAGAAAAGTGACCTCAAAGTGGAAGAAGAACAGAGATGTGGCATTCATGATGCTATAGAAGATTAAGTGTTTAACTTAAAAGAAGTAGTGGGGTAAGAATGTGCATATTTATTATCAGGGAGGAAAAGGAATTGGTTAAGCTAGAGGACACTAAATAAATAAACAGGTATAGGTATATTGCTAACATATTTATACCAAAAGTAGGAAGGACACTTCTAATCAACATAAGAACTGAGCAGTGAGGCCACTAAGCTAACTACTTTTAAGACAGAAGGTGATACAGATGTGAAAGAAGTTGCGTGAGATGACTGTCTGCAACTGTGGGAGCTGAAGGCCCCTTCGGAGCATTTTCCAGTGCCTGAGCTCCACTGTGAGCTTGAACAGAAAGCCCTGGTGTCTGCTGGGACTCTTCCCATGTGACCTCTTGCAGTTGCCACTTGCGCCTAAAAAAAATCATGTAAAGAAGTTGTTTTGTAGGTTTTTCCCCTGTAGGAGCAGAAACCCCAGCTTTCTGATGAAAGAACGTAATCAAATTTAGTCATTTTAGCCAATTTAGTCATTTCTTCCCCATGCCAAATGCAGCAAACTAGCTGGTTCCACCTCACAGCCAGGTGACCTAAGTGGACCGACATGTCACTAATTTATCTATGGAGAGGGTTATTTAGCATTCCTTTCTGGAACTATTTGCAACAATGGAATCCCAAAACTGAGGGTATCCAAACATCATAGGGATGGCAAAACTTTAGCTTAGATCATCAACTTTTATCCTGACTTCCTAACCCTGAAAATTCTCCACTGTCTGTAACTAGGCAATATCCCACAGTGACAGAGATAAGTAGCTTTATTTTAAATTTTCCAAACTTGGTACCAGAAAAGTGTAACTCATAGACTATTATTATATTATTGTTATTACTAATATAAAGCATGGCTCTTTTTCACACCATTATATGAAATAAACTTTTCAACTTTAACTTCAATATATATCAGATAGATGTCTTCCTGTCCATATTTCCTCCAGAATGAAAACTAAAATAACATAATAGGCATTAAATAATCAAATAAAAAAAATGCATCAGCATCTTGTGGTGTTATGAGAGGTACTATGCAGTACAATTTACAAGGTAATAGGCCTATTCATCATCGGCACATCATTCATTCCAGTTTCTCTGCTCAGATGATGCAAGGCAGGAATTTTGATGGACTATTTGTCCTTGCTTTGATTAAGAATAAAACATGGCTTGAAAATAAGAAACTTTGCCTGCCACTCCGCATCTCTGAAATATCATTCTTGTGTTACCAGCATGGATCAGAAGTACTAAATATGCTGATCACAACGTTATGAAATCAAAGGTTGCGCCCAAAACCCATCTTTTTTAAATTCACTGTATCAAACTGCGATAAGGATCACAGAGACATCCATTTATCTTTGCATTCTAAACTGCCCTGCTTCGGCAGCATGATAACCCAGGGGTTAATTGAGGATTCACTGCACCTGGATTCAACTACCTGCTATGGCCCAATCATCCCATATGACCCTAGAGAGGTCTCTTAGGCTAAAGAAAATGATGTGCTTAAATACCTTCAGCAATCTACCTTTAGTCTATGGTAGTCTTCTAGTCTACTACATCTTTCTTACTACATCTGCACAGAACATGCTCTGCTCTGTTCTTCACTAACTGGGGATGAAGATGAATAAGGATTGTGAGGCACTTAGATATTATGGAAATGAAGCTATAAAAAAATCTTTTAGCAATAGTTTTTAGTGCAGTGGCAAATGCGTACCCCGGTCTGTGACATTAAAGGTTGGCCTTCACATGACTCTCTCTGGGAAGAAATGTTCTTGCCTTCGATGTGCTTCGACAGAGATTTTGCTCCCGCCTCTCTAATTTTTCCAGAGGGCTCTTTTAATTGCAATGCACAAGATAACTGAGGCTGAAGGGATCCAACAAGAAAAGAACAACCTTCAAACAACACTCCTTTTTAATTAAGACCTTGTTTAGTTGCTCTCATTCCGAGAGTAGATGAGTTAAAGGCAGGTGAAGTGCATGGGCGTAAGATGCTGTCTTCGCCCCAGCTAGCTAACTTAGCACAAAAACATGCTGCACCCACAGCTAGAGACAACTGTCAGCAGGTGTTAGGTCTTAAATCCTGCTGGGCCCCACACTGCTCACTTCTGCACGTCAGCCAACGCACCAGACAGTCCCGCATTAACCTGCTGACTCCAGATCCTGCTTTTCTGTGACCACTGCTGCCATGTTTCCAGCCTTCTCGGTGTTTCCTAAATAATCACAACTCAAAAGCATTGTAATGCTCCCCTGTTTTCATGGCGATACACTCATAGGTTTCTTTGGCTTGGTCACTAAACCAGTGGCACAAGCAGAAACGTCTTTGCTAGCTGGCGAAGCCCAGAGGTGCCTGTGGCCACTGCAGGCATCCAGCTGTGGGACCTAAGACTGCAGCACGATCCCCAGACTGCACAGCACCCAATGCGTAATTCTGTCCCGAAATACCATTTAAAATTTTCATTTCATGGTCTGTGGCATTTCCAGTTTTTCTTTCCATTTTAAATATGCTGATTTCACAAAGTACAAAAGCAAACTTCCTTTCATAATCCTGCACCTTGCAAACTCCCACTGCAGCCTGACAATCAAGCCGAACCCTCTCTCCCATGAACTGCCATCTACAACATTTAAGGGGCAATGTGAGCTTTCTCCCCCTCTGCCTCTCTTGGAGGTTTCTCAGAGATATCCCATGGGTCTGAAATCTCTCTTCCTCCAGGTAGACTGACCCAGTCCTTTCTCTTAAAACAATAAATGACTTGCCTCTCGTAAAAGAAATGGCACTGCCGTACTTCAGGCTGAAAAAAGTCTGATCAACCGGAGTGCCTGCAGGGGCATTTGCACCCCTGCTGATGCCGCTTTAAAGGTGCCTGTGTTGCACACATCTCCTTCCAGATCCTTTCCAGCTCACTTGCAAACATTCGTTAAAACTGGCATATACGACTGTCAGTGAGGATCCAATTTTTTAAAGCTATTTTTCAGAACAATTTGTACTGTTCCTACAAGACAAGAGACGCTTCATGCATTGTAGCTCCTGTTATGGCATGATCTTCCTAAAGCTGCGAGACAGAGCAGTTGCTGTAAATCATTGTTACTTCCAGCGCTCACCGTGGTACAGGCAGCTGATGTCAGTGCCGTCGCGCGGACATAAACGAGGGCAGAATGAGATGCCATGGTTGCTTCCACATCCCTGACAGGCAAGTAGATGCCTGAAGGAGGGAGAGGCACCCACACGTCTTGGCTTTGCTTCAGGCTGGGAATGGCATATGCTGACAAGAAGCAAGAGGACTGGAAGATGAAGGGCTGTAGTACAGAAAGGCATGCCTGATAAGCTCCAGGAGAGACAGGAGCATTACATTGTGCAAACCGGGTGTCCTAATGAGGATTTAGTACTTGTAGGTGCACCCTCCAGTGACCTGATGTCCCGCAGGCACCCCATTTTCCTGTCACCGCCAGCAGTGGTTTGAAGGCACAAGCTAGCCGACAACAGCAAATTAGCTCCATGCTGTGGTGTGACGAGAAATCTCAGTCCACTAGATGAACAATCCACATTTTTCAAATGATATCCCAAATAAGTGTTTATTTGATGAACGCTGCTAAAGAGCATTTTGCACTATCAGCTAGACAGTAGTACTTGTTTACAAACCAGGCTAATTATGGAGCCATCATATTTACTGTTTTATGAGCTAGCCAGTAAACGAGACAGACCTTCTGCAAGATTAAAAATCAGAATTTGGCCATAAAGCGCTACTAATCTTTGACTCCATCTATATGAACCATTTCAGTGGAACACAGAAAGGAGAACTGTGAGAGGATAGACTGATAATTATTTCTCCTTAATTAGGATTTGATCTTTTGTACATTAGGGGGATGAAAACAAGCCCAGATACACACACTCCTATTCATTCGGTAATTCTAAATGACATGGAATTAAAAGCAAAGCGGTGAATCCCTCACTCAATATACACACACGATTCCCATTAAGGATAATGGTTATTTTGCTGTGACCAGCATGTGTTTTGAATGTTTAATTTCCATCATAGGTTTCTATTCAATTAGACCTATTGGCAGCAAGACTTAAACGCTAAGAAGGAGGAAGGTGAACCAGAGGTTAAAAAAAAATACTAATTGCCTATGCAGTGTTTTCCAGAGCTGCAACATCTATGCCCCTCTCCTATAAAACAATGTTATTAAAGCAGACTTCAGTCCTTCATTATTTTTACACATACATTAGGTGCAACTACAGCTGGCACCCAGAACAGTAACAAAGGGAGGAACCAGTCCCATGTGCCATGCTCTCATCAAAACAAAATGCCACAGTGAGGTGCACTGCTCCTTGTTGAGGGTCCATTGTGAAGTGAAAACAGGTATGCAGCACCACCAGCTTGCCTGAAGATGTCTGAGGACTCTGGTCACGAAGCTGTACCAGTCCATCCACCCCTTTCTCCCTCCACACACAAACCCCTCCAGTGCAGCCCATGGAGAACAGGTGCAGCCTCCGACTTGTAATGGCAACCACAAAGTGAAGAGAGTTTGATAACAAATTAAAGCAAGCTTTTTTCCCATGCCCTCTGATTGCTGAGAAGGTGAAGTCTGGCAACCACCACTGGAGCACAAAGGTTTTTCTTAGCTGGAAATACAAGGCTGGCTACAGAAACGCCTTCTCCGCATGACAGATTGACAATAGTTTTCCAAATGATAGATTCAGTTCTTCTTAACACTACCAGGACTAACTATACTGGGCTACTCGCTGTCATAAATCAAAACAAATGTAGATAGATGCTGTGGGAAGTAGTTCCGATCGCATGTCCCACCCAGGTGAGCCAGGAGGCATGGGGGATGCCAGGACCCTGGGGCAGAGGGGGACACCTCTGGAGAGTGGGAGGGACCCACTGCCCCACTGCTCTCACCAAAGAAAACCCAAAATACCCTGGTTTCATTTGCTTTGCCAGACATTTCTACAGGGTGGTGCTGCAGCTGAAATAGCGAGTTCCTGATTTTCTGAGCCTAGCCATTAGACAAAGCTGGAGATTTTCAAAAGTGGAAAAAATATCTCTCTATCATAAAAGCTCTAAAGTCAACAAAAGTACACAAAGAGGAGTGATCCTGCTGGGAGGTACCTGTAACTCACTTTGATGGCTGACCATAGGACATGATTCGGGCAAGGGTGTCCCTGAATTTTAAATGGCATTTTCTCAACACATGACTGATTTCTCTGAGGGACTCCCATTATTTTTGATACAATATGCAAGCTCACAGTGAAATCTTGCTCCTCATCCTTGTGCAGCTCACCTACCTGAACTTCACCAGTTGAGAAAAACTAACAGGATTTTACCCTCTGGCCAAACACCTCCAAATACTTAAAAATACAAATGCTGATTCCCCTCATCCTATATCAAAAGCATGTATAAAGCTCAGATTGGACAGAAATTCATCAATAAAACTAAAGAAAGCTCTAGACAGAGCCTGAGTAGGAAAAATAAACCTTTTCAAGCCAAGGTGATCACTGATTAAAAAAGCACTGAATGGAGCTGACGAACCAGGCCAGTGCATTCGATCCCTGGGCATACTGGAAGGTACATCCAAGGAGAGAGAAAATAAAGGGAAAAGCAACAAAGGACAAGAAAACAAAAAAGGGTCACATTAGAGCCAATGATGGATATACACATCTATCAGTTATAACATGGCAACAAAAAGCAGAATCCTGGTTGCAATTGGCTTTACCATCCCTTGAAGTCAAGCTGGGCGCCTCCTCCCAGCCTGCCAGCACGCCCCGACAGCAGACTCCGCGGGACTCACAGACAAACCAGGCTGTGGATGAGGTTGTCCGCCCAGGTGAATGCCCGCTCCTGCGCAGAGCCCTGCACCCCCTCACCCCTCTGCAGAGCCCCCCCATCATGGCAGAAAGAGCCCCAGCTGGGATCCCTTTGAGCCACCTATTCACGTGCGTCAGCAGCACTCGGAGTCGTTGTTCAAGCGACAGATTGAACCGTGCCTGAGAAGTGCCACCCTGCACTGGGTGAAGGGGTGGTAGCAGCAATAGTAGGCGATGAACTTTGCCATAAATTCTCTTACTTACAGTCTACTGGAAGTACACATCACAGTATTTGCTCCGTCAGCCATTACATAGCACATCTCATCTGTGCACTGATAAATTATGCACGAGGGAACAGCACCTGCCACGTGCCCCTGCTTGCAAACCCAGTCTCTCATGGTGTTGGGGTGCACAGCCCTGAGCAGGTTAGCACCAACGGCGCTGCAGGGGTGTCTGCCCGCTCTGCAGTGATGCTAGGGAGAAAGACAGAAGTCTGCACCTGCAGATGTTAGCCACACTAATACTGGTCTGTGAAAGCCTGTTTTCCCAAAATAATTAACTGGCATGAAGGACAGCCTGGTGTGGTGCTACACTGCGTTATGGTATATAGGCTGGTGTTCGTTTTCTCACTTTATTTTTTCTATTTTCTGAAGAAGCCTTAGAAATCAAATCTATTTTCCCAACCATACCATTCTTCCTCATTTGTGGAGTATTGGTTCATGGTCCTGATAGACCTAACAGCACCCTGCTTCCTTTTGTAGCCTTTTCCTAGATCAGGTACAACATTGTCAGAAAGATGCCCATTTGGGGGCTCTAAACTACACCCTCTCCTAATAAAATCAAAGACAGCTTTTCAAGATCTGGCCAGCAGGAAAGTATATTACTGGTTCCCACATAAGTTCATAAGAAAGAAAAACCGAATCATTTATTGATTATCTGACCTCACAATGTGTTTATTAGATGTCTCAGTAAAAAGTGTGGGCTCTTGAACAAGAATTACTTGGAGAATGCTACAACCCCAAATTCCACACCAGTGAACGTGAGGACATCGGAGTCATAGCTCTGGCTTCATTTGTGGGAGTAGGCACTTATATGCACAAATGCAAGAAATCACAGCCTGGCCTTGCGGACCTGGAGGCTGCTGTCAGACCCCACTCACTGCCAGGGGAATTCTGCTCTGCACGATGAGCCGCCCGAACACAGCAAACACTGCCAAAGAAGGTATCTCTTGTGCACGCATCAGCACGGAACATGAGCATACAGGTGTTTGCTCTGGAGTACAAGAACTAAAAAACAGAAGGGGCAGATGGAAATTACCTAGGGCTATCGAATTATGGTGGGTGTTCCTGGTATCTAGGGCCAAGTCCTTCATGTCCTATCATTTACACAGGCAGCCTCATCAGAGTCATGTGCAATAAACACTCAGTAAAATGGACTGGATTTGGTTCCAGAGAGTATTTGATCAAGTCAGATAAACCATTTTCCTAGGCAGTTAAGACAAATCACTCAACATTTGATTTCTTTTTATTAGAACAGCAATCAATCCCTATATCAAACATAATATACTCTGTACATTTCTCTGCAACAAACTGAAACTGCAGTTTTTGTAAACATTTCATAGGATTACATGATCACCACAGCCTGACTCAGTAGAAAGATCTGGTAAGACTGATCTGATAAGAAATAAGATGGGTGAATTATGCAGAAGACAGTTTCTGTAAAAAATCCTTCATGCGCTCTGAAAATTTTGAGAGCTTGACAAATAATTTCAAAAATAAGGAGTTTCCCTCTGCTTTTGAGTATGGATGGAGTGGAATAAATACTTGCTTGACACCCAACAGGGAATCAGGATATGAACACAGCAGCATCATTCTCCTTTTCCTTTAGCCCTGGGCAAACTCTAGACGTACAAGCCTGACTCCTCCAGCTGTACCAGAGGAGAACAGAGGATATAGGGAACGGTGCTAGAAATCACAACCAAAAGCGGATTTCCAAAGCTGTTGGATTGGGATCTTAACATAGTATTTTGCATGAGTACTGACCTCACTTGAAATACAAAGAACAATGCTGTGGTCAGATGTAGCTATACAGAACCTGTCACATTCTCAGCACATTTTACTTTGTGAATACAAAAATTAGCATATTTTGTGCTATACACAAAGAAATGTCAAGTAGGTAACGTAAAACCCCAAATGACATAACCAATAAATCTAACTGAAAGAGCAGTGAGTATAATAATAAACTTTACAGAATTCCAATGTCACTGTTTCCGACCAGCCATGGTAAAATGTTACTACCTCTGAATTTCAAAACCCAAGGTTAACTACTATGGGCAACAGCATCTAATACCAGGCTACAAAGCCCATTAAGATACACCATCTGTGCAACAGCTGTCCCTGGGCACATTTTATTTATAAGATAAAAATAATGGGCACGATATGAGAAAACGTAAGAAATAATTAGGAATTAAAACTTGGTTTTACACAGGAATGAGCATTTTAAAATATAAGTATCTAAAAATATACATATGTCCATGTTTAGTACAAGGAAAAGCACAATGATCTCGCACTGTAAATTAGCATCCTCATGGTAAAACCTCTTCCTAAGCAAGAAGGATTCTTCAGTGTCATGGTTAAGTCATAGATGCGGCAAGTGAATGGCAGTGATACAGGCCAGAAGTGGTGAAAAAATCCCTGACCACAAGGATGACACCATGTCCTGATGCAAAAATAAGACCTTCAATATATGATTTTGAGAGGGTTTTTTCCCCTCTGACTTTTACTAACTGTTTGTTCACACAACAGCTAACACACGGCAGGGTGACATTTGAGGGGAGCACAGCAGCCTGTTTACATCAACTGTAACATCAAGACCAAGGACTGAAGTTTTAAAATTACATCTTTTTTGTAAGGATACTATAAAACTAAGGTTTTAGTAACCTGAGAGTAAAAAATACTACTCCTTTTTTGTTTGTTAAAGATCAATGTCTTTATGAATATTTTCACATTTGTAAGTGGCATTGAGGCACATTTATCATATAGATTATAATTAATACTAGTCTGCTCCCATGCTTTGGCTGAGTAATTTTTTTTTCTGCTGGGAGATCTCAGTGCAACCATGGAGGAGGGTGGCACAATGAATCTCTAAGTACAACATGGCTTGGCAGATTGGTGCACAAGAAAAAACCTGCTATTAGCTAAGGAAAACAACAGGCAAACATGCAACATCAGGGCAGCCACCTCCTCAGCAGCACCTTCCTCCAGCTCGAACATCCTAAAACTGCATGAGAGTATTAAGAAAACACTGCATTAATTGCAGCCGTTGGTATTGCAAAAGGTGAAGCAGTCTCAGAAAACCAATTTCCTTTCCACCATCTGTTTTCCAACCGCTCATCACCCCCAGCGAAGCGTTGGGTCGTGCAGTCCTGCTGCGTAGATGTCCTCTGGCAGCGGTGGGGCTTCCAGACACAGTGGCAATAGTACTGTCCCCACGGGCATTTAAAACGGAGTCGGGTAACTATTTCATTGATACTCGCTTTCCTTTGGAAATGAATCAAGACCAGGATAAACCCCTCTATGTGCAAAGAAGAGTGTGCAGAGATAGCAAAAGAAGAGAAGATGCCCTCACAGGGGCTTGCTTCTCCATCTTCTCCCCATCAGCAGAGCAGGGTTTGCTTTCCTGTTGAATGGCTTCATGCCCCAGCTCACAGGTGTACACAATTCACCCAAGACTCTAGAAAAAAACCCAGTTTCCTACTTTGGCTCTGCTCCAGCCTCACCTTCATGCTGTGTCTGCAGGTTGAAGGTGGGTGCAGTCCTGCACCTGGCTGGGGCACTGCGCAGCCAGGCGAGGACAGCCCCAGCAGGGGCAATTGCAAGGAGAAGGTCCCCAGTAAATGGCTGCACAGCTCGGGGGGAAGAACAGCAGAGCTTTTTAATGTCATTTCTGTGGGTCTGCAAGAAGATCAGCACACATCCCCCAAAGTCCTGCCCTCGTTCATCTATTTCCCCTCTAGGCTCGCAGTCTCCAGCAAAGCCTGCGAACTCCTAGCTTTAAGCTGACATTTGCATCAGCTCAGACGAAGCAACTGCCGCCCTGCGCTGGTCTGGGAGCTGCCTACTGCCCGGTACCCCTGCCAGAGAACACCAGCACCAACACAGGTCAACCCGTGGGATGCTGAGCTTTGAAGCCCTACGCAACACTGGTGGGTGCCCCTGTCAAAGAGCCCTGCTAACAACGTCCAGCTGATGAGGACACTGTGGGCAGGAGAGCGGGAGGGGAAGAATGCGGGATCCCTCTTTGAGGATATTGGGTTTGGAAACCTGTATCTATTAATTATGAATAAATGTACCTGAAGTTGCATTTTTTATTTCTGTTGGAGAGCAAAAAGAGCTTCTATTTGGAGTGAGACTTCGATATTTGCAAAATTGAATATATAAGCAAGGACTTCTAGTAAAGTTTCCCTGGCAGAAAACTTGAGCAATTTTCTAAAATTTGTTTATATTTTTGCTGACTGACTGAGAAAAAAATATTCATTGACAGACCCAGATATAAGTGTAGAAATGCTCAGAAAATAGTAACTTATAAATGCTACTTTCATATAACATTTCCCCACTTACTAAGTCTTTCATATTTCCAAATGAATGAGGTAATGTTAAAATCCTCTGCAACCAGAAAATTGTTTTCCATATAACCTGCATGCTATCTCTGCCTGCCTGTCATGTGCCCTGATTGCTAACATCTATTAATTGTTTTTACTTGCTCATCCAATATGAACTCTGCTATTCATTTTTGTTATCCTCTAAAGATATATATCCTGTAAGCAACAAAGCTGTATGTTCTCTTTCTTAGTTTTTTCAACACTTTAAATAATCTGCTCCACACCCAACCAAGAATTTTAAAAGAGGTGCTTGTGCTGTTAATATCGTTATTCTTATGTGACGACATAAACTTTCAGACAACTGGAAGAAAAGTCTTCTTGTGCCAGTATTTTCAGTAGGTAGTATACAGGCAGCTCAGGTAATTAAAGGCTTGTCAGCCTGACAGTGATCCCAGAGAAAATAATGAAATGGCTGAGAGGGACTTGATTAATAAGGAAATAAAGATGGCTAATATAATTACTGCCAATCAACATGGGCTTATAGCAAGCAGATTCTGTCAAACTAATTTGATTTTTTATGGAGTTTCAAGTTGCTAAAAGTAACCATGATGTTATAATAGACTTCTAAAAGCTACTTTAGATGGTGCTTACTACATGATATTTTGATTAACCTGAATGATATAAAAATCAACATGACATACATTAAAAGGATTAAAGCCTGAGTAAATTGATCATTCATTAGGGAATTGCTCTTGAACATGTGTTTCCAGTGGGATCCTAAAGCCATTTGTTCTTAGCCCTACTCTTCTTTATGTTTTATCACTGATCTGCAAGGAAACATAGAATCATTAATAATAAAGTTGGCAGACGGGACAAAGATGGGAAGAGTAGCTAAATGAGGAGACAGAGCCAGTGGTACAGAGGAGACTGGGTTGCTTTGGGAACCAGCACAACCAACCAACATCAACTCCAACAGAGTCAGACAGAGACCATGCTGCTAACAGAGGGGGCTCTATTCTCAGAAAAAACAAATCTGGAAAGAGCTGGGGGGTACTGAGGGGTTTCCAGCTGAACAGGCATTTGAGTAAGATGTTCTGCTAAAGGAATAAATGTGATCCCTGTATGTGGAAATGCTGAATGGGGTAACAGGCTTTTACCTTAGTGTTCAATCAAACACAAAAGTGTTCATCCAGTTTTGATGCCCGCAGTTCAAGACAGATGTAGGGTAGTCAGAGGGAGTTCAGAAAAGAGCCAAAAGAATGATGAAAGAGTTAGAAAAGATGGGTCACATGAAAAGGTTCAAGGTGTTCAAGATATTTAAGAACAAAAAGTATCTGCTCACAGCCCAAGATGCACCATGTCGAACACAAATTCAACTTAGAGGGTTCCCCAGTCTGGCAAAGACCCAAGAACTGGAAACTGAGTGAGTCAGGACCATCCGTTCAGATATATGGTGTATACTTTGTACAGGGAGGATGACTTCTAACTGGAACACCTTTTCAGTTCTGTGATAAATGTCACATCACTAGAAACTAAACGCTTCACAGGATTTTCCTCTGAAAGGTATGTCCTATTTCAACCTAAACTCATTTCAGAAAAACACATGGCCTGTGTCATCCAGGGGTTTAGAGTAGCTGTTCTTGGAGTCTGAAAACCTACCACTCTACAAAGGCATTTATTTATCAGGCAAAAATGTTAACCAATACAAATTTCCTTTAAAAAAGTTCTTCTTTTCTGTTTTCTTTCTCCTGGAAAAGCTTATTTTTCTTGTTGAGAATTCTTTTCAACCAACATCCTTCTTTTTCAGCCACTCCCAAAATTTTAAGATGTCAGTTGTAGACTAATGATTCTGAATCCCAGTGTCCAAAATGCTGCAAAGTCCTGATGAAAACGGGCTACCAAGAAAAAATCCTGCAAGATTCATACAGAGAGAAAGGATAGAAAGGGATGCTGTAGACAAGAGACCTCAGTTCTGACCCCTGCTCCCAGGCTGTTTGAAAAAAAGACTGTTCTAAACAAGGCTGGATAGGCTGACAAATGCCTATCTTAAAGCTTTAAGTTATTACAGGGCTTGGCTGGATTTATATTGATAACCTACAGATGAAATGCTTTTTATCAATTTCTACTTGCCCTCTAAGCAAGCTATGCTTTTTGTGCATGTGTATATTTATAGCAAACCTATACTTTAAATGATCTTTAGCAGCTGAAATAATTACCCCAAAACATTATATCACTAGAGAAATCAGTGAACTGGAAAAAAAAAATCACTAAAATTTGCTACATAACCTGCAGAAATTGAGCAGAATAACAGATGGCTCACAGTCTTCTTTCTCCAATTAATGGCTAAAGAGAAATAGCTTACTTGGGGGAAAATGACACTTTCCATTTAAACTTGGAGTATTTTAAGGCAATAATTTAGGGGAAATTCCAGCAGGCAATCAGCAACTGTTATGACCCTTAATATTTCAGGACTTGACTCTCACAGGGGCCAAACCCTGGCCTGCCTCTCAGGATCACATCTTTATTTTATGCTAAGTCTTGTTCCTTGCTCCCATTAAAGTCACTCCAAACCCAAAATCATGAGATAAAAAGGTGGTGAGAAAAGATATAAGTAATATGTGCAGTGCAGAATAAATTCACATCTAAATTACAGGCCAGGGGAAAAAACACCTTCTGCAAAAGGCTCATCACATCCACTGCCTTTCCTTTCATATCTATTTTTCTACCTTCATTCCCAGACTATTTACTGTTTAATAACTCATTCAAGGTCTTGCTTGAATGCTTTGATGCTTCTCGCTTGAATAGATTTTCTTTGGAACATACTCCCTAAGCTGTACGCATTACATTTGCTATGAAACATTTTTTGTCCAATATATTCTCTTAAAAAAAACCCCAACTCCCACAATTTTCAGCTAAGTTTTTCAAGACCATCCCTGACTTCGGCATACCAAAAATTATAAAAATGGTCATTGTGGGGGTGAAGGTAAATTCCTATTAAGAGATCTTTGATATATTTTCATTTATGCCACTGAGTTTTATTTTACACCCAGGCTTCTAGATATTCCTTACTTTGCATGAGTAAAAACACTCTAAAAACATCCAGCAGAATTGTTCAGTCCCCATGCAAACATATTTCCCAGTTAAAAAAATTAGGAATTTGATCTGTGGAGTGACAGTAAGATCAGAGCCCAGTAATGATTTATTTATGACATTGTTAGTGATGTCTTTGTCTTATCAAGCTTGACTCCTACTGTGATTAAGGTTTTGTTTCTACTGTTTGCAATGCAAGGAGATTTTATCCACCTTAATTATTCCTAAAGATTTTCACTTTCACCACATTGAATTTCTGAACATTCAATGGCTGTTTACTTTGTTTCTGATTCATTTCTCAAAGACACTTGAAAGTGCATTTTTCTAAAGATTTTTTTTCCTTTCATTTTTCAACCCCTTCTGGATGGTATAAATATTTTTCTTCCGTATTGATTTTTGTCCTTTTTCACTTCTACAAATGCTAATTATTTTACTAGAGTTAACTGAAACTGACTCATCTATTTTTGTTTAGCAATTTCAATGCATATATTGCTATTATGCTCCCATAACCTTGCTCACCAGCATCATTACTGCAAGCAAAGCTACAGGAAAAGTATTTGTTAGTTAAATTGTTATTTTAATTAAAGATAATAGTTTCTGTTAAATCCTTTATTCTTGTGTATTCCCTTATGAACTCTAATGTTAATTATCCCAAGGTGTCAGTAATAAGTTTAGGCTTGCAAAGTCAAGCATCCCATAGATAGGAAATGCCAAAACCAAGATAGGCATAGATGCCCAATTTGAGCTTCTCGGCACCATTTTAACACAAACAATGGCAGTCATTAAACATAACAATATATTAAGCATCCAGCAACAGTAGAATATATCCAGCAACAGTCCTGCATCTAGCTGTACAATTAGGATGCTATCCAGTACTCCTTATAAAAAGGGTAATCACCCTCACCTAAATTAGCTGTTAGTAGTGTTGCCTCTGAAACCTGTGGAGACTCGCTCTGCCTGCTCAAGGCCAGTGGGTGAGCAAGGGCTGGCGAGCTCAACCCTGCCCACAGGATGCAAACCAGGTAGAAGCCCAGCACCCTCCATTCCTGCAGAGTTCAACAGGGACTGGTGTAGCTCAACCCGTCACAAATGTCAGTCTTTAAAGAGTGAAAGCAAGAGTTTGCGTTTCCTCCTCCAGAAGCTTCAGAGAGAGATGATCAACAGATGTATGCAGCAAGTTTTACTAAGCAAAGTACAGGCCTAAATGTTCTAATGTGTTAATCAGAACAGGAGAACAATCTGTACAAGTGTAGAAAGAGTTTGTCTGAGAAGTTCTTTGCTTTTTTTTGGCTGTGGGTCACCTTGGATGCAGAAAAAACTACTGAAAGAAAGTGCTCGCACTGTACTTCATGGCTGAACACCAGTAGCCGAGCTGATGTTCTTAGCAGAGTGCTTCATCAGCTGTAATGGCTGTAAGGAACACATTCAGAAACCTGGAAGGACTGCGCTGGGAATAAACCAAAACGGGGTGTGAAACCCTGCTGCAGTGTGAGCAGACACCACCATGCAGCCAGCGGTTCAGTTCGGTTCGGTTCGGTTCACTCCACAGCACGCACGGATGCCGACACAGAAAAACTCCAACAGAAGCAAACTCAATGAAGAAGCTTTGTGAGGCTGATCCTCTCAATTTTTCAGGATAAAATTTCAAGCCCAATTACAAATAAACCCTACTTATTCTGGATTTTGACCAAAATCATCCACAGGAAAACCTGTAAGAGCAGAGCAGGATTGGAAACCTCACAAACCGTTTGGTGTCTTGATTTACTCTTTAACTGAGGGCACCACAGCCTCTCCAGTGGCCGCTGTGCCCAAGTACCTCAGGCCTCAGCATAAAAACATCCATTTTGTTTAACAGAGGAAAAGCTTTGCTTGGGTTCCTACCTACTCAAAAGCAATGTCTAAGCACACTGTTGCAGCACATGCCTATATTAAAGCAACACAGCTAATATAATGAGCTCAGCAAACAGTATTATCTCTTTTAACCAGAGATGACTCCAGATGCCATAATTTATATGGTCATTTACTTCAAACAAAGGCTTTGGCATGTAAATCACACCTACCTTCCTGCAATCTATCCAGTCACTTTGCAACCAAACCCCTACGAGCCAATTCTGGTATAAACTCATGGACTTAAAAAGATGTTTTATAAAAACTGAGATGCCACAGTGGGGAGGTTGGAGAAGTTTTGCCACCACTATCCAAACAGCTGCCTACTCTCTCCTAACCCAGGCGGTGTATTTTCTTTCTCCTTAAAAGATTATCTGACTTAACTGTATGCTGGTTAAATGTTTTCCAAAGGACAAGGAGTTTCTTGGAAACAGACAAACTTTCTTCTTTATTTCAGAAACCATGACTCTTAAAGTAGAATATATTCATCCTAAATTCAGTTTGCAGTCTCCTTCTCACAAACACCTTTTCTACTTTCCAGGTAGAAATCTTAGAGGTGTCAAAACCACATGGAAAAGCATAAGACATGAGGCAGATAATTCATACATAGAGTACGTTATCTGCCTACCTAGCCAATGTATACATATTTTATTCTAGATAGTAGGTTTCCCTCCTGTGACCACCTCAGAAAAGGACAAATACTCAGTAAGTAGTCTGTTATATGATGTACATGCAGACTTAAAAAATCACTTTTGTAGTGGCTTATGTAGTATGAGATGAAACTTTTGAACTTTGACTTTCTCCTTCATCAGTATAAGCAATAACATCTCTAAGAAGTATCTACTTTATAGCTCAATACTTGGCTAGAACTAAAATTGTCCCAGAAAGAAGATGATACATAAGATACAACTTATGTAAAATGAAGTAAAATGTCATCTAAGTGTAAGGTCATTTTGTGTTACACTTCAGTTTCAGATCATTTAGCAGACACACAAGATTATCACCTGCCCCGCCCCAGCTGCTCTATTAACTAGGCAAATAGAAGTTTTTAAAAGATCACCTTTACTCTCTTTCCCTTTAAAGTAGCCCTTTGCTAGAAAATTAGATCTCAGACTGAGTGTAAAACATCTTTACACATGGGGCCACAGACAAAAATATTTGAAGTTTAAAATCAGCCTCTCAACTAAGTCAAAGGCCCTCACTGCATCAAGAGGATGAAGTGAAGGCTGATCTGTTTATAAGGCTACTATGTAATTTGTATTACATATTATCTGAAAAGTGGCTCCAAGAAGTATGTTTGCAGTCTAAAGCATTTGGAGGGTGATTCACCTGCTCAAATGTAGACTTCAATGCAGTGAATAGGTACGTCTGAGTTGCTGTCTAGACTTTGTTTAAAAGCAATAACAAAAGGAGGCAATAGAAAAAAAAAAGACACTTCTGAGGTGGCTGAGTAGATATTTATCTCATCCGAAAATAGGACAAAACAACTTCTCTCTTACTTATCTATAAAGAAAACTTTAGATGTAGATGTCTACCTTGCAGATGTCTTAAAATCCAAGCGGCCTCACTGTGGTCACAATGCCTGTGGCCATTCTCTCCAGCATACAGTGCAATGCTTTTTTTATTATTATTTTTGAGACACTGGTAATAAAAAAAAAGCATTCTTATCTGTAGCATTATTTTCCTGTGAGTCATCTAACAGTAAGTCAGTGCATGCTTCTAGGTGAGCATCTCTTTCAGAATGTTAACAAAGACCTGGTGTAATTAGGTCTGTAATTTTACAGACTGTTACTGTATAGAAGTCCTGGGCTTTTCCCAAACTTTAAACTGTTTACAACCCTTTCAGTCTTTGAGCTACTGACTTCTCTAATGCAACTGCAACTTCATTGAGGTTGAAAGAACTCAAAACTTTTACTTTTTAAATCCTCTAGTAGATTTTCTGTTTCATGATACATACATATTTGTGAGGAACCCTGAAAGCCAAATTTAAATAGCTCTAGGATGTCTTATCACATTCCTTTCAGTTACTATTTAACAAATTTCTTCCTCATGATTTCTCCTTCCCAGTAGATAAGCTAGAATTTTATCAGCTTTGATACTCTCTTCACAAAATGTGGTTCAGCTAGCTTTATTTGCCACACTTTTCAGTCAGTATATAGTAAGTTTTCCCCTTACATTTATATGACTTGAACTGCTTTAGATTCTCGTATTGTTGTAAAGAATCTTCTATCTTTATGTCGTTTTAAAAGCAAATAATTACTTCCATCTCATTTTTCCTCCTTCTTACATTATCAAAGGTATCACGAGGTAGTTTCCTTCAATTACTACTTTGGACACTTCTCTTGAGGATTTCTATCTTCAGAAGCACAGCACCATTAAAAATCCAGTATTTCTTTTATTTTTCTTCCCTTGAATCTTGCAAAAAAGTCAACAAATGGATATAATACAAGGAAATAATATTATTACTTCCCTTATAGATGTTTGCGGTCTAGAAACATAAAAGGTATCCTGGATATGACTATTACCAATTCAAACAACATGCAGCCTTTTGTCCAGGACGGATCTGGATGCTTTGTAAATATTTCTGGTTTCTATTGTGCTGTAGAATTAAGGAGAAGTAAGAATCATCAAAATAAAATTTGCCTTACTTTCTGTAATGTTTTGAAGGAAAGTGAGAGGCACAGATAATGTAAATTCATCCAACCAAGTGTTTTATTGATCTCCATTGATGAAAAGAAAGCAAAATATAGGGTTATTTTCTTTATTTCTCCTTTTTTTATTTCTCCTTGCTTTAACTAGAAATTCTATCTTGCTTCTGAGAAAGCTTCAACAATGAAAAGTCCACTAGAAATGCCAACAAGCTCCATTAGTTGACATTCTTAGTTCTCTAGGCTTTTTTTCTCTTGGCTGTAAGCACAATATTCTTGACTATCTGTGGATACAGTATTTGCCACATTATGGGTGAAAATAGCATACATTAAAAATATTTAATGATCTTATGGCTCTTTGCTACTCTAGCTATTACCTTATAAGAAGCAAGCACAATAATAAATACCACTGAATGTATGAACCACCCAACATACTGTTATTTTGCTAAATTTCAAAATCTATTGCATGTAAATTTTCTACTTGGTAAACATACAATGTCTAAGTCATTCCTTCTTTTCCCAGATGCCCAAGGTGCAAGTACTTGTGTCCTGTGTTGTGCTACATTTTGAATATAGTTATTTTAAAAACTAGACTGTCTTCTAATTATTAGTAGTTTACCTATCTATCGCATGACAATTCTGATTTAACATCTTCAAGATGTTTATCAGCAGCCTGTCACCTGCACCTGGCTGTTTTGTACTCTTATCTTCTTTTAAAAAATACTACTACTAAGTAGATATTGACTTTTGCTGAGATGAATATCAAGATTTACTGACCTCAGGGTAAATATTTACCAAAGCAACCTGCAGTCAATAATTTCTTTGTGGAACAATAACTCTTGATGTTCACGGAAATACGAAGACAATCTCATGCATGTGCATTAAAGTCTCACTAACTCACTGCAGTAGACTGTAAACCTACCCAAAAAGTAGATTCCAGGCTGCTGTATCACACATTCTGTACACAAAGTACAATACTTATTTCTCCTTTAACTGAAAAGGAACATCACTGAAGAGGAAAGGATTAAGAAAATGGTAAAGAGATTTCATGAGGGGCTGCTCTGTTCCCATTTCCTCAACAGAACCTTTTCATGAACAAAGGAAAATGAATATTCTGTTGCTGGAGAGAGTAACTTTCACCTCCATTCATTCTGTCCATAGCCACACTTCCAACACAAACACACAGCTCAGGTCCTCACACACTTTACTCTGTCTGTTTTTTGCTTCCATCCACAATTTGTCTGGTAATCAAAAAAATCTATAAAATCTTCTAAGAACTAGAATCCTCCCTTAGAAAAGCTGAAAACTTTCAGCACAATCTTTGAAATAACAGAATTCCCAATTATAGATTACTTGTGTAACAGAATTTTGCATGAGAGTCACATTGCCTTATCATGCCTGATACCATCTTCTTTCCACCACCAGTCTTTCCACATGAACTACATCTGAAAGAAAAAAGATGGCAAAGAATTTCAAAGAATAGTATTTTTTAAATAGGATATCCTACAAGGTAAATCACACTTGAGGGGAAAAAATAAACCGCTTTTCCCAGCCTCTGATTCAGACAAATGCTTCTATGGAGCTCAGTAGGACCAACGGCGGGGCGCTAATTTGCCTGTGCAAACAGATGTTCCAGATCTCTAATGAACTTGGCCATGGCAGTCACTTACTGACTCACTACTGCAATGTTTGCAGCCATTAGTCTAAGCCAGAAAATGTATGACAATGTTTAGATAAATTATCTCGCCCTTGGCTAAAACAGCCTCTTCTGAACTGCTTCCGTTGCCACCTGAAATATCCTTGTCTAGTACAAACCCTTCAGCTGTCATGATGAACCCAGATTGTCATGATGAACTCCAGATTGTTCACACAGAGCCCGATTATCACTTTTGTCAGCTTTGTGTTAATGCAGCTTTTCTAATTTCAGTTCGGTACCTCTGGTTTTACACCAGGCTGAGCAAGACTCCAGTGTGTGGTTTGTACCCATCACTAAACCCCAAGAACTCATTTACATTTTTGTTCTTTCAGTCTCTCAAGTCTCCAGACTAAGAACAAAACATGCTACCTTCATTGGCAGAAAGCTTCCTCTTCTTACATCTTGTCATTTACTGTGCCATCTCATTTATATTCAAACCTTCTCATTTATATCCTGATGTACAACTGACTTTTCCTCTGCATTTTAAAAGAAATCTATCCACCCACTTCTTTACATTCATCATCTTTGAATCAGTAGACAAGTCACTGCCTTATTTTGCTTCCAGAAAAAATTATCTACAGAGACTACTACAGTGTCTTTAGACACCTTTACCTCTCCCCTTCATCCACCTCCTTGGTACTCTACCACTTCCACTGCAACTCTCAACGTAAAATACTTCTTCCCTTTGACTTGGGGAGAGGATGTTTTGACCACCTGTCAACTCACACTTGGGCTTCAAATGTGGCTGTGGTGCCAGTTTTTAGGATGTGGTTTGACTCTCTCAAGTTAGTTAAAGAAAAGAGTATTTTCAAATTCAGTTAAACTTCACTGAAATCAGTAGTTAGCTACCACCATTCACATCATTAAAGATGACAGAGAAACACACATTTCTAGTTAAAATCTAGGCACAATGCATAGCAAGTATTCAAATGTTCTGAAAGAAAGAACAATGCTGAGTATTTTGGGGTCCAAGGATATATGGGGTTATATAAATGCAAGTTTATTGGAGGTATGTTATCAGCAAAACAAAAATTTCCACCAGCATAAAGAAAGGAGGCTGTGCTCTGAACTGCCCAGCTCTCCAAACATTCACAGATATGT
Organism: Haliaeetus leucocephalus; assembly: GCF_000737465.1. NCBI lineage: Eukaryota > Metazoa > Chordata > Aves > Accipitriformes > Accipitridae > Haliaeetus > Haliaeetus leucocephalus. Next base: position 6,427,855 of record NW_010973187.1, read on the forward strand.
AGAGTTTTGTAGGACTTTATTCCTATTATAGAATGTTTTTTAAAAAATAAATTATCATTATTGCAAAACTCTCTGTGGTTTGGCTGAGAAACAGATTCTGCATCAGCAGACTGTGATTTGCCGCTTTCAGAGTTACAAAGACTCCTGTGATTGTCTCTGTGATGGCTTACTGGTATTTCCTATTCTTCTCATACTGGATGGAGTAAAGTAGTATTAGTTTGGGAACTACCAACAGTTTGGAAAAGTATTGACACAAGAACATGCCAAGCTGAAGTGGATGGCAACTGATTACAGCAAAAGAGTAATTCGATGGAGGAAAATCATTGCACAACCTGCAACAAACCCCTGACAGTGGTGACAGTCATAGACTGTTTGCAGCTTGACCTGTAGAGGAGGCAGTTTCTGATCACAACTGAGCATCCACCCCAACAACACCTCCAGCAAATTCTGCAAAGCTGAGGAATAACTTGCTGCATAGTTGGGAAAACTGTACCACTGTGATTGTGCAGCCTCACACAGGCACAAAAAAGCAACGTTGATGCCTTGTCAAGATAGCCTTGTTGAAATGATAAATTGCAAACACTGCCCTAAGTAGGAAACCAAAACCTGATTTCTCAAAGGAGCAAGGATACTCAGGAAAAAAATTACTGTTTTCTCTCATCCTGTAATCTGCAGGAAGGGAAATGTTGCAATTTATCCACTGGTGATGAAGTGGGACTGGAAGAATGGATGCCAGACCAGCTAGATGCTTCCTATGTATAGGGGCTTCAATTGGATGCAATTCAATCAGGACTGCATACAAAATAGAACAAATACAAGCACAACCCCTTCCTCTCTTCTCAAACCACTATGAATGTATTTCATAATTTTAAAACCACTGAAAATTTGGTGATTTCTAGAGGGAATTTTATGAGAGGACAACCTCTGATAAAATAAACCGAATGACAGATACTCAGATGGTGAGTTCAAGAGGGTTTTGCAAAGGACAAGGGCCCTAAGCTGAAACCAACGCTTTGTCTCCATGACCACCATTACCTGTACCAGCTAGGTTCAGTTTTAATGGTGAAGTACCACAGTCCGTGTGACAACCATGCCGTCCCCTGGCCTTGCAGTCAGACTCACAAAAGGAATCTTTCAATTCTCTGGAGGCTGGAAGAAGAAATAAGCAGGGAGTGAAAGTACCTACAGAGGTTTCAGTGGTTTGGGCTGTTTGAGTTCACTACAAGACATCATCTGGCAGCCAGAACCCATCAGCATATTAATTCCACCTCTCACATTTGGAACTATTTCTCTGCTTTCTGTTCAGCAAATTGTTCATGGTATCACCCTTCCAGGCCCAGTGAGCAATGTAAAGTAAAGTAAAAGAAGAGCCTTAATTATGATGTCTGGATTAAACTTTGCAGCAAGTGGCAAAATTAGCCACTGTTCTGCCTTCCAGACAAAGGGCAGAGATTGGCTAGCACTAGCCCAGATGAGCTTATCTGCAAGGAGATACACAGGGACTTGGATGACCTGGGCAGAAGAGCTCTGCTGAGTGCTGTTCTGGACAGGGATATGTGTGTGATAAAGAAATAAGAGAGAGCTCAGGTAGAGAAGCAGTGAGACATCCCAAAACAGACTGCAGAAAATGACCTAGTCGATCCTGGATTTTGCCTGCGTATTCAGATCTGAAGGGCTAGCATTTTTATATTAGTAATTTCCTTGGCATCCTTTCTTTCTTGGTTCAGAAAAACTGCTCCAGTACATGGAATTTTTGTTCTGTTATTTTTACAATGTCCAAATCTCACCACATCTTGCCCTTGCTAACCCAAGAATTGTTAGAAGTCAAAGCAATTTAGGTAGATTTATATTTAAAATTTGAATTCTTAAACAAAATATCTTATGTCTGCCTGTTTGGGGGGGAAAAAAAAAAAGGTTTAACTTTACAAAAATGCAAGAGTCCAGTCCTTCCCTGGTGTATCTGTGTTCAGTGCCCATCAACAGGTCTTGTTCCTGGATTCCCTTCAAATCAATAAAGAAGAGCATCTTAGAAAAGCAGTGGGAAGGAATTATTCACTTGACTTTGCTGAACCCTGAGTTGGTCTGTTCATTTTTTGAGAAACCTCACCTTTTACCACTGCAATGCTCTGGAACAAAATGAACAAAATCCCTGTTCTGCATATCTGCTCTTTAAAGAAGTCCTCATCAACTGAATTCATCAGCTCCCTAAAGGTACATTTTCAGCCACGACAGTCAAGGTTATTTTCTGAGGATATAATTTCTGGGTTAGCATTTCTAGTTTCTGCCTACTCAGACAGCTAGATGTTTTCACTAAAAGGATGGAAACTGTATTCACAATCATGATCAAATCCACTGTGAAATACGTATCCACAAACTGAGCAGTTTTATCTTCCTGACCAGCATGTACCTTGAGACAGGCATCGGCTCAGATGAATTTCAGCAAACGTGGTCCAGAGAGGACACAACTAAAACCTCTCTGAACGGTGACTTGGTGTGAGTAACAACCAGTACACAGAGCTGGAAACGACTACAGTTTCCCAAAAAACACCAGCAAGAGTTTGAAGGTTACACAACTCTTTTCAATGGAAAACAGCAGCAGTCACAAATATCAATTGCCACTTATTTTAAATAGCAGTCCAGGTGGTGCAGCTGGCAGGAGCCTCCTCTGGGGTTGGGGACCACCCATAAATGGCCCCGGAGCGGCAGCCTCCAGGGCCAGGCAGTCGGAGAGCTGCTGCTCTGTTGCAATGGGGGCAAAGGGGAGGCACTGGTGCGGGTTTGGAGAGAGGAAAGCAGGGTAACCTAATCACAGAACCTCACCGCAACCCTGGAGGCTCCCGAGACTTGATTTCACCTGACAGGGGAGTTATTTGAGGAGCCTCGCCTGCAAGCTGCGGCTGCGTTTGATTGATGTAGGAACAGAGACATGCAGACTGGCATGACCAGCTATGTGCACCAACAGGCTCTGCATCCCCCTCTCCTCCTCCCAGGGGTCTAGCTGCTCTGTTTGAGGTCCGCTCTGGCACAGTGCAGCGATGTGATCCTGGGTATCACTGTGGCGAAAACAGCTCAGCTGTGGGAAAGGGCAGTGTTGAGAAGCTGAGGAGGCTTGGCTCAGGAGCTCTGTTTGGGCTTAGACCTCTCCTCTTGGCCTTTGCTGGGATATACTATAGGGATAGGAGCACCTGGCCATGTGCCATGCTGACCCTTGCTGACAGAGTTCCCTGCCTGACCTTGGAGCTGACGCCTTGCCACGGACATGTCTGGTGGTTGCTGATGGGTGGCTGACCCTGGTTATCCTCACTTCACTCATTGTATGTATTCTGCTGTTCCAGGTTTCAGATCTACTATGTCAGCAAGAGAACGTTCAGTTTGAAAGGTATTTCAAAATCTTTAGAAATAAATTGTGTTTGACAACTGTATAAATGGAATTAGCAATGTGGCAAACTGCACGATGTCTTCATGGACCACTCTGATGAGCAAAGGAACACGGGCTTTAAGGAGAGGCATCATTTCTGCTTCCAAACATTTTACTCAAACATCAGAATGCTTGTGCACCCAGAGATGGTAAATTCTGAAGGTCTTTTATGTGCTTTCAGAAAACTGTACCTAACAAAAATCCTCAACATTCCTACAAGTTACCCCAAAATAGTTATACAGTACCTGGATATGACACCAGAGATACTTACCTTTACCTGAACTCTGAAAAGGTCATGACAAAGGTTATGATTTATATAAATATGTATCTGTTCCACATGTCTAACACTTACTTGGTCCAGGAGTTTTAGAATTATGTTCAGATTTGAAATAACAGAAGCTTATTATCTAAAACACTCATCCATCTTTTTGTTGTCTTCCAGATTATTCTAATTATTTTTAAAAATTCATACATGTCTGTGTATATAGTTTTCATATAAAATTACCTAAGTCATGAATTGTACGTAATTAAGTTATCTCACCCCAGCAGCAGAAAGTTATTTGGCCCTAGCAGCAGAAATTATCGTTGCAATTTTAAAGGTTGTAATGAAATATTAGAATGGTCTTTTCTTTTCTAATATTACATCACATCATATACCTCAAAAGCAGCAAGTAATTAAACTGTGGCTTCCTTTATTAGGTAATTTATTTTAAGGCAGTCAACAAATCACTAGCTCTGTGGAAAAAAAAACAACAACTGCCTTTTAGCTTCTTAGCTGTGGGCTTGGCTAGAAAAACAAATCATGTTCAAAAACCTTTCTGGGAAAGATAACTACTATTGAATTACTTGTCTGTAGCTGAAAAGCTAATCTCCTTTACTCCTACACAGATCTGGTGTGCATCAGGCTCCATCTGGGACACACCCAAAAGCATGTTTATCAGTGCACTTCTCCCTCCATGGCCCTTAGGGTTGCGTGGCTGTCCTCAGGTGGGCTCTGACTAACAGGCTCCTTGCTTCACTGGCTTGATCTCTGTAGTCATCAGTATCTTTGAACAGCAGCTCAGCGATGCTATGGCTGATGTCACTCAGTCTGCTTCCATCATTCCTTGCTCTGTATATGCATTAGGCATGAAATCAAACACACTTTTTAGCACAAGCTACTTCATCACCTGTCCTAGATACCTGGGAAATAGAGGTTTTCCTATCTTATTCTCTTCCAGCTTCCTTGTCCCTGAAAAGACTGTTCCAAGTTTTCTTCACTGAATTTTTCTGCTTCTGGTTTGTTTTTTTTAATCCAGAATATTGCTGTCATCTTGAAATTATCTTGCTAAATACTTTTGTTTTCAATTCTAAGACTCCCACCCACCACCGTTTACAGGTAGGAAAGATGAATTCAGATGAGTAATAAACATACACCACATCTACCTTCTGAGCTCTTTAGTGTTTGCAGAAATGTTTATATCTGCCACAAGACTGACACAGTATACAGGAAACTCATCAGTTACATTTGAATTGTTAATAAAATCAACTGTTAAATGCGTATCTTTCACACAAAAAAAGCTGGATAGATTAAAATGTCCCCTTTAATCACTATTCAACTTCAAAATGCCTCTGTATGGAAGTGACAGAAATTAGCTGTATTCAGGAAAAGCAGCAGGGAAGGGTTAAACAAAGAAAACTCTTGTTCACTTTGGCCTCTCATTGCCTGACTAGAGCTTATGCTACCTACCACTATTCAGGTTCTGAGGTCAAGGGATAAAGTAGGCAATCATGTAAATGACTGCAGTACAGACCTTTTCTCCCATCTGCCTGCAAACAGAGAAAAAGAGAAATCAAGTTAAAAGCAATCACTGTTATTTCAGCCATCTAATTTATCTGGAGCTTCTCACATCTCACCATGGTTTCAGTGATCTTACCTACTTCAAATATAGTCTCCGGAAAAAAGCAGGGAGTGAAATAAGCTCCAAGGACTGTCAATGAGCAGAGGAAGTTGCATTGTCCTTTCATAAGTGAGCCTTGATGAAGATGTTAGTTTGTAAGTAGCATGACATTCCAAGAGAAAAATAAAGCTACAAGGCTTTTAAAACACTTTCTGCAGCTCAACAAAGAAATCCATAAATGCCTATCATTACCCTACAACATCTTGCAACAGAAATAGATTCAAATTGTTTTGATATAAAAAGATACAAATAATTAAAAGGAGGAAAGAACAGTTATAAGCAGGGAAGCGCAAAGTTGCAACACTTACAACAGAAATGTACACATTAATAAATAGGCACATTTTGGCTTTTTATGGTCACATATGTGACATTCAAAAGTCCCTGTTCAGGCCTTGGTCTCATAGACTTAGATGTTGCTTAGCCAAAGAGAAAATGGACCCACAGTCTGGAGAAGACAGAAAAGGGCAAGAGAGAGTGAAGGCTTGGGGAGGCAACGCTCCTTATCAACAGGCAGCAGCAACTCATGAGCAAAGCTGGGACAAGCACTCTTCACCTGCGTGCTCTCAACAACCCACTGCAGCAGATGCAGTGCAGGCTAATGGCAGAGAGAGTCTCTACGACAGCCAGATCCAAGACTGGTCAAAGATTTCAACCCAACAGTTAAAGTTTTGCAATAGACTGTGGCCAAGAGTGAGTATAGGACACTGGAAAGCTGAGCTCAGTTAAGCATTAGCAGTTTTGGAGTCTGTGAGGTCTTCTCTTCAATGTGATGCTGCCCTCACAAAGCAAAGACTCGCAATTGTTGTGTTCACCAGAAGGGCTGGATTTAGGGTTCTCTACACACTGATCAAGTTGGATCTCATCGCTTTTCACTGCAGCCACTGCTTCCCTTGATAAACGTTGAATAAGAGCGAGACAAAGAGGAAATCACTGGTTTGTCCAGGCATCCCTGAGGACAGACTTTATAAACTTGTCTAACTTCAAAAGAGAATTCCACCTTGCACACAGAGACCCATGGACAGGTTGTTGGGTCTGGATCAGCCAGAGCAAAGAAACTTGCAAAAGCAAACTTTTGTGATTCCTTTCTGCAACACAGTTATTGCTGTTATGCCTAGTCCTTTTTAAGTCAATACAAATGGCTTAGAAGTCTGCTGTCATAAGTTTTTATGGAAAGTTAAAAATAAACCTATGCATGATGTTTGTGATTCAGGCACCATCCTTTGGCTACATAGCAGATTATCAGCCTGCTCTGTAAGGGTAAAATCTCTTCTTTGAGCCCACCCTTAGACTCATTTCTACGCTGACATATACAAGAGACATAGTCAAGCAATGATGATGAAATAAAGAAACCATTAAAGTATTTTTAAAAGAGACACGCCTGAAAATATATTCTATCCCTCTCCCTTATCTGCCTCCTGCTGACTTGAGAAAGCAAACTATTTGGGGCAGGTACTGCCCATACATTACCTAGTACACTGTTGGCATTACTGAAACAGAAGAAATGAATCAGCCAGGTTGGGTTTTATAACACTGCCTTGTGTCAAACCTCAACACATCTGCAGGGTGCAACCCAACAGGCTGGTCACTAGTCAGCTGAATTTATGAACTGCATTAAGAACGTCAGGACTTGCCTTCACAGGACAGAAGATGATGTGCTATAGTTACCAGTTCAGTGGCATCAAAGTTAGCTTAATATGTGGGCCACATAATCAGGCCAGCATTCATAGAACACCAAATTCATCACATTTTCAAATGGCTTGGTAATTGGGAGAGTATTCCAATTAAATTTCCTATATCAGTATTCAGCCAAACAGAATGATCCAAAGTGCTAAGGATTGTTAGGCTCCCGTACATCTTTTAAAGCCTTCCATCTGATCAATTTATCAAGCATATGTAGTAATAACAAATTAACAAAATAGAAAAATTCCTAAGACCAAACATAGTCACTTATGCACCAATGGGTAGCTGTCACTTTGGAGCTCCTTAGAGCCACCCTGTCATGGTTTAACCCCAGCCAGCAACTAAGCACCACGCGGCCGCTTGCTCACTCCAATGGGATGGGGGAGAGAATCGGAAAAAAAAGTAAAACTCGTGGGTTGAGATAAAGACAGTTTAACAGGACAGAAAGGAAGAAACTAATAATGGTAATAATAACAATAATAAAATGACAATAATAATAATAAAAGGATTGGCATATACAAGTGAGGCACAATGCAGTTGCTCACCACTCACCGACTGATGCCCAGTTAGTTCCCAAGCAGCGATTCCCCCCACTCCCACTCCCCCCAGTTTATATACTGGGCATGGCATCACATGGTCTGGAATACCCCTTTGGCCAGTTTGGGTCAGCTGTGCTGGCTGTGTCCCCTCCTCACTTCTCGTGCCCCTCCAGCCTTCTTGCTGGCTGGCCGTGAGAAGCTGAAAAATCCTTGACTTAGTCTAAACACTACTTAGCAACAACTGAAAACATCAGTGTGTTCCAACACATAGCACTGTATCAGCTACTAGAAAGACAATTAACTCTACCCCAGCTGAAACCAGGACACACCCTTAGTGCATCTATTATATCATCGAAGTCATTATAGTATTTTTATCTGGAATATAACAGATATTAATGTAAATGTGAAAGCACTGACTGAAACCAAAAATACTATCTAAACAAGTTAAGAGTAATAAGGACTGAATTAATTACTGAAGAACACAGGCCAAACATACTAATAATATTGATGTGACCTGATGACACATCCGCAGGCACGAAAGGATAAAGCATAAAACATTCCTCTTTACAGTTAATCTGACTACATTGCCATCTATGTTATGATATGGAAAAGCTTCTAAAAATGCCTAAAGGCTGTAGCTCTTAGTCATATAATTACAGGTAATGTTACTGTCTCTCCATGATCAAGGAAATTAATTTTCAGTGAGGAAAGTACCCAGATTACAATTTTTTTTTCCTTCAGAAGGCAACAGTAATGACATGTTAGACAGACAAAATACAGGTTATAGCAAACTTTCATTATTATCCTCATACAGAAAAAGGCAGCACAATACACCACAATAACACCCTGAGAAATACTTTGGATCCTTACAGAGGCCAGGAAGGACAGATATTAAATTTGGGAAAAGTGAATGGGAATGCATGGTCTTTAATAACGACTCGTTCATTTATTAATGAGAACTGGTACTAAAGGGCTTCCTGTAAGTTACAAGGCAGGACGGAAAAGGATCCAAACACAATTAAAGAACAACCATTGACAAAAAGCCTTTGGCCTTTTTCATTTATTTATTTGGCCTATTTATTCCCTCTGTAAGGGGCAAACACAACAAGAGCCTTAAGACCTGGTTCTGTCAAGCTGCACAGCAGGAAAGAGCACGCAAGAAAGCCTCTCCTCCTTTCCCAACCCACTGGCGAGTGTCAGGCAGGATTGCTCCCTGCCTGCAATGCAGGGGCAGGAGCACAGCTGGAGGTAGCAGGGCGAGGGGGCAGAGGTCTGCCCAGGACCCTGCCCCACCACGCTGGGCTCGGCAGCCTCAGAAGCACAGCACACGCAGCGGCTCAGCAAGTGACATCTCAGAGACTCCTGTGTGCTGCCACGAGTGATTCTCTTTTGCAGGTGAAGGGGGAAGCAACGGTTTACACTGGCTTTTAGCACTGCAGGACAGTCTTATGTGTGTGCTCTTACCCTGGAGAGGGAATGGCTTTTCTGCAAAACCTGAAAGACGCCCACTCCTCACTGCGATGCAACCAAAACCTTTCTGAAGTTTTCCATAAAAGGGAGTGACATCCTGGGACAGCCAACAGGGTGACTGTCAGGGCATCCTCCCAGGCAGGGAGGAATTCCTAAGATCTAGGTATCTAGGCTTTCCGATTCAAGGGAAAGATTTGATAGTGGGTGTTCAGCATCTCAGACAATGGGCTATTCCGGAGTATTCCCCTTGGTAATTCCTGCCCTAGAGAGGAGATGCCTTTCCCATTACCTTCAGTTTTGCTGGAACTGGCACAGTGCTACATGTGGCTTTGATTATTGCAAATCAGCATTTTCTAATGAAAAATCTTTTTGTTAGAGTTTCCAGTCAGCTATATGGATTATCTTGGAATTACACCATTAGGTTAGCTCAGAAAACAACCAATTTTTCCCAAGATGTTTCCTCTGATGGATGTGGAAATGCCTTTGCGTACATTACTTCTGAACCAATCTTGTCACTAAATCCTATAAACAGACACCGGAAATGTCTCCTTGTTGCTGTTCATCGCTGGATAAAGCAATTGCAAATCTTTTACAATGTGAACTGATAGTGGCCAAAGCCAGAATGTGAGTGATTCACAGAAATCAACAGCTCCCAGCCATATCATTATGGATTAGGGATGTGAGACACAGCTTTACTAGCAAGCATCTAGGAAATGCAGAAAAGCTGAAAAGCATCACCTCTTACTGAGTCTCTCGCCAAATAGCAGGACAGATGCCCTAACAAAGTGTCTATTCAAGCAGATAGGACACTACAAAGCACCATTAATGGGAAGGTCCGTATGACTGTGTAAGACTCGCCTATTTATAAGTTCAGAGGAATGCAGAAGGGCTGGAGACTGAAGAGCATAGTTAGTTAAGAGGTTAGATGTGCTCTGTCACAACACTGCTAACCCCCAGCAATCTGCCTTGAGCTGTCAGTGCCATTTGCAAGTGCTCTGTTATCTGCTGCAGTGAAGTTGGGTAACCATGAGCCTCTTTGTTTTTTTAAATAAAGTCTTATTTTTTCTTTAAACAGACTTCTAAAATTTAACAGGGAGAAAACAATATGCCTGTCCTAATGTAAATATTCTGTGGCCTTTTTTGCATGATCTTTCATCACTTTAGGGATTTGTAGGAAATGAATATATTGGAAATGGAGTCAGGAAAAACAATCAATTTTTGTTTTGGAAATCAGGTCTTCCTTAGAAGCCAGAATTTTATGCAACACTTTTAAATGCTGCTAACTGCAGAAAAACTCTTACTCACTGAACAGTTAACATCCTTTTATAAAATACAAGCAATTAATGTTGGACTTATTCTTTGGCATCTCGGCTGGACAGATCTGACAGCCAGGTAGCTCACTGACCATGGCAGACAGAGGAATGAGGACACAGATCATCTCACTGAAAGCAGAGTGAATCAGATACATGGGCAGGATGAGTGAGTGGCTTGGCACCAGGGTGATGACTGGAGAATTTTGGCAGCTGAATAGTGTGCAGAAAAAAGGCTGCGTTTTCAGGATATGTTGAACTATAAGAGCAGAAAAATTTGTTATGACTGGTATAGCAGGACGGGAGCTCCCAGCATCCTTCCATCTATGAAAACTTTGGTTTTCATTCCCCTTTCCTGCTGGGAAGCACACATCAGTGGAAAAAACTGTCCCACATACAGCAGTTAAAGTATGTTCATACTGCCAACAACAATTAGATGTTGAGATACTTACCCTGGACAGTTATCTCACATAGTAACTGGACTACACTGACTTTCGTACAGTCTGATCCTTGCTGCTTCTTGTCAAGAGGAACATACTGCTTTCAGCAGCCAAGCCAAGCCAGGCACCTTGACCTCATGCTTCAGGCTCAAGTGCAGCCCTGCCCCTGAGGGGCTGCTGAGTGATGCTCTCCTGAGAAGAAGGGATGGAGAAGAGCAGAATGCGAAACAGACCTCTGACTTTGCAGACAGTCCAGGTGCTATTGGCTCATTCCTCCTACTAAGCAAGAGGGCAGAAGCTGTAGGTAGGTTCTGAGGTACATGAGCTTTGCGTTTTCTGGTCAGAAGCCCAGCAGGTGCTGCACCACAGAGCATCTTTTTCCTAACCCATCTCATCTGTTGACTAGCTTCAAAGTTTACCAAAATAATCTTAAGCTGACAAGCTACTTATATAGCTTCTTTCTTCACTTCCAGGTATTACGGATGGGAATTCCAGCTCATCTCGCTGCAAGCACATCCAGCCTCTGTCTTCTCGGAGTCCTTTGCTCCCAGGCTGTTGTGCAAGGCGTCTTTGCTCCCTCACACCCCCTCAGCTACATGGCAGCAAAGTGAACTAGATTTATCCTGCCCCTCCTCAATCCTCCAATGTTTCTGCAACAAGTCCTTCCTTATGGCCCACTGCCTATGCAAAGCCTTTGGTAGGAATGGAAAAACCACACACTCAACAGTGTTCTCCAATCTAGACCTGAACCAAAAAGAATCTGGAAAAGAAACAGTAACTGCAATAGCAGTAATATGATTAAAAGTTTTGAAATCTGAGTTGGTTAGGAATCTGATGGACTGGCAGGAGGATCCAGTCTCTTTTTTTTTTTTTTTTTTCTTTAATTCAAACCTGAATAAATTCAGGGAAGCCCTGTAGGCCACATTAAACAGGAGGTCAGGCTAGGTGTTCAAAGTGGTCCCCTTTGTCCTTAGAGTTTGTGAAAATCAATGATGATGGAATTTCCACATGAAAGAAAAGGCACTTCACCCTCTGGACCAGATTCTAGCACACAGACCAGCTTGAGGACCAGTGCCCAATGTCTAAGCCACAAAAAAGGCACTTCTCTTTTCTTACTGCAATCTTGCACTATTATCCAGGCTCTTACATTAAGCTAAGGTTAAGGTCCTTCTGGCATTGCAGATAGATAGTGTGCTGCTTTTTTAACCCCTGTGCATCAGACTTCTGCAGACCACACTACACAGGGGTCCCCAACTCCCTGCATGCACCTGCGAGCACTGTCATTTGAGAGATTTCACAGTAACAGGTTTTTCATTACATAGTTTTACTGTAAGATTATCATCAGCTGTACCACAGCACTGTGACCTTAGACAAACCTGGATTCATCTCCATTTATAAGTCATGGAAAGAAAATGATGGAAAAGGTCATTCAATACTAAATAATATCTCATTGAAAATACAGCACTGAATTTTTGGTTAATCTAGGCCATATTTTCATGTCAGGGTCACCAGCTGTGTTCTCGCTAATACATTGTCAATCTTCCCAGGTTCAAGCAATTATAACTGCATGAAGCTCCATTTAGAGAAATGTTTGGCAGTCATACCAGGGGTAATCCGGTTATTAAGTGAATAGAGCTATAGGCTACGGACCTGGACGTGTCACCTCTTTCCCAAGCAACCTTGACCCAGTCTCAGAAAACCAGCATCTTCAGACTTAGACTCTTGAGTCTAAACTGTTGGTATAAGTTTCTCTGAACCTCAATTTTGTCCTCATTAAGTAGCAGAAGAGCTGCCCTTCTCCTGCTCAGGTTAAAAGGCTCAGCTCATGGACATTTTCAAAGTGCTCCAACACTCTCAGATCAGAAAGCAAAGCAGGGGTGAGAAACCTTTTTCTTCTAAGGTCCAAACAGGCTTTTAGCAGGTTACGTATTAACCTCTTGTTCTCCAACAATAATTCCCAAAGAAACCCAACTAACATTGTGTGATCTACGTGAAACGAAGCTACGGGTTATAACCAAACGCATCCCAACTACAAAGTAACACAACATGATTTACTAAGCACTTTTAGAAATGTTAACTATCATGTTTCTACAGCAGACCTAGATAGTAAGTAATCCACATAGCTGACCTAAAGAAGGAGAAACAGTATGATGTGCTCAAAGCCACAACGAGTACTTTTGCAAAGTATCAAAATTGTGATTCTAAACTAGGAAATCCTGACTTCTACCTCACTGTTTGATCTGAGAGTAGGTTGCCTTCCACTTAGAGCTGAAACTCCACATGCAAGCAATTTTTTCATTCCTACTCAAATTGCTTTAGCTATTTTTAGCTCAGATGAGTAGAATAAATATAATTAAGGATTTTCCAGGCATTTTTAGAATTGCTTCCTAACTAAAAAAGAGATCCTTTTCACAAAAATATATTCTCTAGTCATCCATCCATAAAGGCACTCAGACCTTTTGATATTGTAATAATCAAAGAATTAAAAACATACTGAGTTAACCAGGTTAGGAAAGCTGATACTGTATATTTATGGCACCTATTCAGCATAAAAACTTTTAGCGGGCATGAGTACAGTGGAGCAGAGATGGACTGGACGCAGAGCTAAGCCGTGCTATAGTGACATAGAGAAAGAGACCAAACAATTAGAAATGAGGCCTGTGGACCAAGATGGTATGCAAATACCACTAATATCTCTCAGTGAAGCTTGGTAGAACATTCTTTAAAAACACCTCATCTCCATCTGTAGACGTTAGCCCAAAGAGCCCTCCCAAGACCGCTTTCAGGCAGTGGAGCTTAGTGGCTGGGACCAGAGCATGAGTTAGGAGATGGAGACTGTGCTCCCAGCTCTCCGGGACACCGTGCTTAAGCCATCTCTCTTCTCTCTGCCACTGCTTCCCTTCTTGCCTTGTCTGTTCTGAACATGGAACTTTTTGTGACACAGTGGTCTCTTTGTACCTCCTTCTGGACAAGGCTCAGCACAACAGGACTCAGATCCCAGCCAGACACCTTCTGTGCTGCATACCATGGGTATCCCACAAAGGGAGCAGTACAGCTACATTCACACAGCACCATGCTCTATGCACTTACCCCGAGATTGCCTAGGGACTACTCCACCATGCAACCAACAACATCACAGGCCCGCTTTTCCTCCATACACATGTTCCTACTGCCTTATCTGCATATTTGATACCATCTGTATTTTTGCTTCATCCAGGTTATCTCAACAACCTCCCCACTACCTGGCACAACTGAGAGTTTGCTGGAATAACATCCTCTTCTGCTCAGCTGACTGTAAGAAATAAATTTCAGAACATTACTTGCCTACAGTCCTAGGAGGAGTGCACAGCAGATGCAAGCCTATGACTGAAAGCTTCCCTGACATCCACCATCACCAAAGGGGTACCCCTTCCCTCAGGAGACATTCTTTATCCTGACAGGCAGTAAGTTCCTGTAACTGGTGCTGAATTCAGTAAGACCTGCCCTCTCTGGCATTTGCCACAAATCCCTTTGGCCAATTGGCAGACCAGAGTCAAAAGAGAGAAGGGACTTTTGAGGAAGGATTGTACAGAGAAATAAAAATGGCGTGAGAGACCTAGGGAACACAAGAGAAGTTCAGGGACGAAGCAGGGTGTGAGATGCCATCCTCTCTGCCTCTCTGACACAGCTGCTTAGTCTGGAAGGGATAACACCAGCACTGGAGCCAGGTGGCCATTGTAACACATCCGACACACCAAACAGAGCAGCCAAGGGGCTCGCTCATGCTGCAGGTTGCACCTGCTCTGCTGTCAGCCATTGTTAGCTGTCTGTAATGACCAGAAGGCCACAATACGATAATGGAGACAGGCTACGGAGGCAGGAGAAGTTAATAAGTAGTTAACTGTTCTGATTGCAGTTTACCTTGCAGTATGACTCTGAGTACCCAAAGAGAAGCATGTGCTTCTCAGAAACCAGGAGGAGTCACTGCTCTCATGAGCTCCCAAGTCTGAGTTCTAGCAAAATTGGCTAATTATCAAAAGAGAGAACACAAATCCCTTGGTCATTCTGCAAGACACAAATGTATTTTTACATATACTTACCTCGATAGTTCAATTAACTGAGACTTAAGCCCCATGCTTAAGAATGCCCTTCACAGCAGCGATGCAGCAAAGTCAGTACAGTCAAGTACAACGCATCAGCAAGTACTCAGGATTACCTCGGGAAATGGGGAGCCCCAGTCAACCCCCAAAATACTCTTCCTAGGAATCGAAAAAAAGCAAAGAGGCAGTGCTATCTTCACCTCTCTTGTTAACCTGAAGCTCAAACGTGCACACTTCAAAGAACTGTTCAACATCTTCTGTATTTTTACCCCTTTCATAAAAATAGAACATAGCTTTCCATCTTTGGGCAGGTGTTTGGCTGGATCACACTCACAAAAGATTTCTAGTCTTGAAACCATACAGCTGTTTCATCGCTTTTTGTCCAGTGAATCTCCTTCAACGTATACCAGTGTGAAGAGTAATCCCCAGCAAATGCTGGCTGTAGCAAGGGATTTTCTGCTCCACTACTTTTGAACATCTCCAAGCAAACATTGGACAAATTGCACAAGAAAGGGGTCAGTGCCATCGTGAATATTTCATCTAGACAGCACAACAAAATCCAGCTTAGAGAATAGAAAAGGAGAAAAATCACTTATCAATTATTCTTTTACTCAATACCACTTGTTCTTCAATAAAACACTGCAGAGTGATTTCTCTTGCAATCAGGAGGAGAAAAAAACCTCCACTCTTGGCAAACTATTTTTGGAAACTGAAAATCTCATTCTGCTTTTCTTTTAATTCCTGCTTAGAGGAATTTTATGATAAGGATGTAAGCCTTGGAGCTTATTAGAAATTATACAATTAAGATTTATTTTAAAAACCTACAAGAGTTGATTTTTTGTACTAAACTTTGCTTTTACAGACAATTGTTGCATAGCCAAATTTATCTCTCTTAGGCAGGTATTTTTCCAATTTCTAACACTACTCTACATGCTAGCACTTAACTGTCATAAATTTTCTTGTAGACACATTTACCCTTTCTGCCATTTTTCTGTCATCATCATCATCCAGCACTGTTATTTTACCTAGATTTCCAAATTTTTCTCCCACTAACTGGTTTTCCTATTCAGGTTAAAAACTACTCTTCCCCTCTAAAAAAGTACATTTGGAATTGTTTACCACTGAAGCTCAGGCTGCAGTTTCTAGGCTAATTGTCATTTTGTCCCCAATGTTGCTCACCCTCAGAATTTCACCAAGTATCTCAGATATTTTGTGATTTATCAGAGAGAGTTTTTGAAGATCTATGAGTACACAAGAATGTCACGTTAACCTTTGGAGTTATAGACCAAAGGGTCTATAGAATCTGAAAGGGTATGACTCTAAACAGCAATTAGTCCTTACCAAATGTATTTGGGTTTTGTGATGTTTTATTTTTATGCAGGCTTTTGCTTCTGGAGTGTCTTGACTCATGACTACTCATGGTTAGTTGACTCATGGTTAGTTTACAATCAGATTAAGAATTCAAGTATCAAGGGTTGTATGTGAGTTCACGTTGTTGCCAATTCTGCTTCCTGCTATGTAACACATGTTCAGCTCTCAGGACTGCAGCCTGCTCCACTCCCACCTCTGACCTCTTATCCTCACCACATCGTTCCCACCACCTCCTAGGGACTGTGAGGACAACAGCTGCATTTCAAAAGTCAAGTCACTGAAACTATGATCCTCCACTCCTTCCAAATGCAACCACTTGCAGAAACCACTGGCCCTATAAAAGGCTGTGCCTGAAGCATATTGGTTTGATTAGACCCAGACGACAACAGAGCAGAGGAAGAGGCTGGATGCTATTCTGGGCTCTGCTCCTGATGTACAACGCAAGAACAGGTGGACAGAGAAGCATTTTGACCTCAGATGGAGAGACCAAAAAAACTGGGAGAGTAATAACCATGCCTATCCTCATGTACCAAATATTTTGAAACACTTGGTTGAAAGCCGCTATATAAATGCTAACTGTGTATTGTTAGATACTGGTCCTACTTTAGGGCACTTTTTCATTCACAGACGTTACGCACAAACCATTTACTAAATCAGCCACAACTGTACTTTTTAAATCATAGGATATCTGGAGAAGATAAACTCAATAGCCATGTCCTGGGAAGGGAAAAGAATGATCCTGACTCTGGCAGCAAACACCCACTGCATCTCATTACAGTTTCTAGCAGAGTAAAGGAACAAATATTAGCATACTTGGGCTCTGTACAGCAATAGCTTGGTAAAACTCTATGGTGTGTGTTATCCAGTAAAGCTGACTAATGGACCTGTCCAGCCCTAAAGTCTGTAGATCTGTAAATTCATTTTATGAAGAGAGAAAGTCTCCTGAAGCACTTTCAAGATTCAAACTAGGATGCTAATGGTCAGGCAATCCTCTGACTGGCACTTCATGCCGGAATACGCCATGGCCCGCAGAAAGAACAAATAATCTCTGCTAAACCTACCTGCAGAGGAGCAATTAATACTCAACAATGGATATACTTGGTGGGTCTAAAGCTTCAACTAGCCTGGAATGACATTCCTGACAGCAGACAGTATCAGACACTTAGAAGCAAGACAAATATGAAGTGTTCTTCCCCCACCACACCCTCCTTACTCCTACCAATCTGCTCCCCAGAGGGTGAATCAGTGACCAACATGAAGACCAGCAAGTTCAATACCCATCACCGGATTTCTTCTCTTGTAATTGTCTAATCCTTTCCTGAAGCAACCTGTGCTTCTGCTTTCCACATCCTTTGGCAACAAACTGGAGCTATCACCCTGTATCCCCACACCAGCATCACAGCACCATGCTCTGCACCCTGCAGGGATGGGGAGAAGGACCAGCTTGGTTCCTGATGGTGGTACTCCCGAACCAGCTTTCTGTGTCCTACAGTAAAAGCAGGAGGAGGCTGGATGCGTTATGCAGCAGGTCCAAACCACAATGTGGGACAATTTTGTGCTGTTCTGTTCTCTGACCTAGAACACAAATAACGAACAGAAACAGAATATTGCACTGAAGAGCTGAGGAGCTTTCCAAGAGGAAACACAAGAACATGCCCTCCTTCCATTTCTAGTGAGCTGTCCTCCCCGTGGGACATTCATACCTCCACTTCCCTGTCTCATGGGAAAACTCACAGAAGACAAGATCAAGTCACCTGGAGGTGAAATGAAGGCTCACTGAAAGCTGTAGGAGTCACAATAAACTTCAGGGGATGGATACAAGCTGGGTCGATGTGCAGCCCTCCACCAGGAAGAGCACTTCCTCGTGTACCTCTTCAGGGACAACTCCTGCAGAGTTCTCTTTCCCCTGGCATTTGTCAGCAACCGTTTGCATAACCTGAGCTAGGTGCGACAGTCAGACCGGTTACTCCTTACACAAGAGTGCTTAGCCTGTACAGTCATAATAGCTAAATGAATCAGGGGAGCACCCTGTAACAAGCCCTTGTGAGCTCCTCTGGGCATGAACACTTTATTCTCATGCATTTTAGGCCATAAATTGGAGATGACAGCAAAGTAATCAGGAGAGTATCATGCTGTGCCTCCTAATTCTCCTGGGCCTTCACTGATTATACAGGAGAAATCCAAGCAGACATGGAATTAAATCACTTCCCTTACGTTGGACTAGCTGAAGCTGCTCCTTAAATGACAGATTGCTAACAGCTCCCTTAATGACATCACCCAATATGTCATAAAATTTGCTGCCAACACTATGGATTTTTTTCCCCCAGCCAGAAGCATTCACTGGCTGTGGAGCAGAAGTTTCATAGACAAAATGTGGTTCAAGAAATAACCTATAAAGGGTTCTCAGTGCATAAGGTAAGTACCACCCAAAAACTCATTGAAGAATAAAATTATCCTTCTTGGCACTGCTTTCTTGGAACAGTGCCCCACATCAGATTTTTCTAAGTGTTTGTGATTGAAATTATCCATCCACCATCTCTGCAGGTAGCACTAAAACTCACAGCTCAGGAATAGTATCCAGATCTTTGCCAGATTACTACCCTTGGGTGAAAACTGTTATCTTCTTATTGCTTTCGTGCTTTTTGGAAGGAAACTCTTCCCAGATGGGTATTAGCATTAGAGAAGAAACAGATGTACTTTGTAGTACAATGGCAAGGATTATTTACCTGGAGTTTCACTATTATCCCTTTACTTCCAAGCGCACATCAAGTTTTCTGTCAGAACCGCAAGTAAAGTGACAACCAGAGCATACATAGCATGAACAGCCTTTGAGAATTTCTAAGAGACAATTTGCAGGTTTTTCTCTATTCTTCAGACACCAGGAATCTAGCCTGCAGCAACGCACCACAAATGACCACCCATTTGCTTTTAAAATGTTACAGTGGAACCCACTTAGGCAGCCATCAACCATGACTGCACAAAGGGTGCTTAATTACCCATTCCTGTAATTCTGTGCTGCCTGCATTTTCGCATGAGCATGCCTTATGTGAGAATTAGCTCAGTTGCATAGACTGGTTTCAAAAAGGGTAAATATATTTCTAAGAAAAATACTTCCATAAGTGGAGCCAATAGTGAAGAAGAAGAAAGTCCTCCTTCTTTATCCAGATTTAAACTAAATTCTGATTTATAGTGGAGAGCACTGAAAGTCTCCAAGATTTGGTCCTTCTGATCAAGGTGAGGTTGCCCCTCTCCACCCAGCTGCAGAAAGTCAGTGTTGGCTGCTGTTCCCCTAAGTCACTCTGTAAATGGATGCTCTTCTCTATGTATGCTACCTTTCCCGCATGCCACCATCTATCCGCTCAAAGCAGTCATAGTTGAACCAGAACACATATAGGAAGAAGGAAAAAGTGAAATGCTAAATCTTGTGGGAACTTAAAGCTAGTGCACCTAGCTGCATAGTCCCAGGATGTGGCTTGAATATCTTCGGTAACTCCTTGGGTATCAACTGTATTTCTGTTCCTCGCAGCAATTCTTGCCAACAGAAAACCCTACAGCACACCAGTATGCTGGTGATGCTGAAAACGAGTGGTCTGAACAATCTGTCACTCACATAAGTTCAAAAGAGAATCACTGTGGTGGCACTCGCTGGCACTGTGAGTAAATGAGCCATGAGCTATATATCTGGATGTGCTACAGTTCTTTTCTGAAAGAAAAAGCAAGTCAAAAAGGAAGTGTAACACTCTGCTGAATGCTGAAGTGACCACATAAATAGGATCAGCTAAACCTTGCTTATCTGTCAGTCATTCCTCCCTGTATGACAGCAGTCGTCTCAAGCCTGCCCATGATGATCACGGCCTCAATACTTGCTTGGTTTCCTGAACGGATGCATTTCAAGCCACGTCATCTGTTTACGTTATCCAGTCATTTTGTCTTGTCATCCAAGGGAAATACCTGGTTTGGCCAAATGTGTTGCATCACACATACTTCCAGTGCATAGAATGAAAGGCTAAAATAATCCCCATGAATTTTGTTCTCAAATTCAGAATGGCACTGCCATGATTGCAAAGTGACAGATGTCAAAACTGAGCTGAGTACCTCATTAATGCAGAGATAAACACACAGAATATGTTGTTTGGAATGACAACCCAGTGTGTTTATATATGTATGCCACTATTTATCGTCCTACAGATGGTTGCTCACAGTGATGTACATCCACAAATATGTTTAATTTTGCTTTTTCCTATTCTACGTAATTACCATTTTTCCTTGTTTACACTGACTACTACTAAGATGGCCTAGAGATCTCTGAGTTCTTCTGAGGGTGAGGGGTCATGCTGCACAAAGCAGACCCAGAATCCACATGCAATCAGTTCTTTGCAGTAATAACGGCCCATACCCATAGAGCATTTTTTAAGGAATTATCTCACTCTCATTTTACAGCCAGCAAAACTCCGAAAGGTGAAATGACTTACCCAAGGTCGCACAGCAGGCTCTGTTCAGTACATAGTTACTATTGTTGCAATTGGGTAGCTCATCAAGCTCATGCTACTCACACCACTCAAATAAAATTCAAACAATAATTTTTATTTTTACTGCAATTTGCACGGCAGTCAAGGCTGGAGGCCACAATCAGGATTCAGCTTATGCTGGGCTCTGTTCAAACATCAAATCAAATCCAGTCCCTGCTCCAGGGGGCTTGCTGTCTCACTAGGGACATAATTCTGTGGGAACACAGAACGAGATGGAAAGGGAGGGAAGGAGAGAGGGAGGGACAGAAGGCAGTAACCTGAATGTAAGGTTTCACATTGTTTTGGGTAACTGTGAAGTTTGGAACCTTGTTATTACTTAAATTATTTAGGTGTGTAAGAAATATAAGTGCATTACTGACAGCCACCTGTCTAGCTACTTAGGTAGCAGTTTATCTTCATAATCCTAATTGTGCAAACACTTTACTTTCACTCCTATGGTCTTTGATTACATTGACAGACAGCAACTGGATCCTACTGTTCGCTCTTTGGGGGACTGACTCACACTGCACTAACCCCATACTTACATTACACTGTACTTTCTAAAGAGTAATATTATACTTAATTTTACAACTCCCTCTCTAATCTGCTGCTAGGGCAATTCTTGCTGTAGACCTTTTTATATGATACATGCTTATACATTTTACAGCACGTGACAATTTGGTATACTAGCTATAAAGCCAATGAAATCCTTTCACTCATTGCTAACTTCTACTAAGCTCTGCAGTAGTATAACATGTATTAACTCCCACCTTACCGGCTGCCACTGCATCCTAATGTGGCTCCAGGATAGCAGTATGTTATGTACCAAATGACCATATAGTCATTCCTCTTTAAAAGACTTAACTGGGTAGAAAATTGATTGCACAAGGCTCACTTTATGTTTACATCATAAAGACAAATTTTCTCTTCTTGTGGATTCACACTGCGTTTCATCTGATGGTACAGCAGGATATTGAACATTACAAGTGTGCAGTGAGATTTTGATATAATGTCATACAATATAAGAATTAATAGCTCCTCTAATACTGAATGGCATAGACACAATGGGATTATTTGCAAGAGTAAGATTGCTCAGTACCAAGTCAAGATTGCTGAACAGTCCTTAGAAGTTAACCTCTTAGTTTTCTGGTATGGATCTGCTACCCCATTATTTATTATAATGCATGTATTTGTATAAATAATGAGAAAGGGTATACAAGAAATATTTGATTGACATCTGTAACCTCAGATGGGTGGGTATTTTTTCTGGATTTCAGTTAAGCCAAGCATTTAAAACATGTTTCCAACCCATCAAAGCATGTGCTTAAATCCTTTGCTCAGCTGATGGATTCTGTTGAAACAAACAGGCAGCTTTTCACTGACACTAATAGATTCTAGATCAGCACAATAATACCATAATGTACTCTAAAAGAGCTTGAGAAATTACAATCTAAATACATTATTTTACAGAACAAAAGAATGAGCATTCATTTACAATGACTTTCCTTGCTCCTATTCTCAATTGGCTAAATCCATATACAAATTAATGACCTATCACAATGGCTGTTTGAGGATACATCATCAAAAACTAAGGCACTGCAGAACTTACATAAAAAAATACTAATGCAATTTCATTTTAGACTATTAACATTTTTCAGAAAATTATGTTAGGTACACATTACTACCTGCATTTATTCCTCTCTGACAGGTATCACTGAAGCTTAGCAGAACTGAGGTATTTACTTAAATGATTAGAACCTGACTTTTAGTAGTATGATAAATGGAAGCAATAAATAACAACAGGTTTGCTTAGCAATCATCAATACCCATTTTGCAGCTCTTCATACACTATCCACTAATCTCCTTCAGCATCAGTTAATTCAAATTCCTTTATCATATTTCTGATACCTGCATTTATGACACTGCAGTTTTATTTAATCCCAGGCAAAAGCACATTAAGAAGGAACTATGATTGACAGTATATTGCTAATTTAGAACAAAATACTTGTTTAATCAACCCTAAACTCAACTTCATAAAACCAAGACACAGGCAAGCCTAATTTAATAAAATCCAACGTATGAAAGCATAGCCTGTATCTACATTAGCAACCTGTGTATTGCAACAGAGTGTATCTAAAAAGTGAAACAGTGCTTAGGATCTAATATCCACAATGCATGTGTTTCAGAGGTTTCACTTTGGACCAGCCCTAGCCTGGTCCAGTGGAAGGTGCACACATTAGTGGTAGAAGTGCATCAGATGGACTTCTGGAGAACATCTGGTTCGGTGTATTTAGAAAGAAACCCAGTTTGCATATCCCAAGACTGTGCCACAATGTGAATCAAACTGTACTATGTTGGGACAACTGGAAGATTAACTTTAAAAATGCAGTCCTGACCAAAACTAAAACACTCTTACAGTCAGCCCCATGGGTGATTCCCTTGCAGACTACGGGCCAAAGCAGGCAGTTTTAGCTGAAGGATCTCTGAAGGCTTATCCAGATGACAACAGCCACGCCACCCATGCGTTGTGCCTCCGTTCAGAACGGCTCATATCTAGGGCTAATTAGGTTCCTGCGACCAGGCTGGCTTCATAACCACAGAGGATGGGATTCAGCTCCAGACTGAGAAACCTAGATGGAAGTGTTTTACAGGCAAGTTAAGCAGCAAGGGTTTGATCCACTTGCCACCACATTGGTGCTTAATGCCACTTGAGCTGTTCTACTGCTTGTGAGACATCCATGTGTAGATGACAAAGAACCTATAGAAGACCTTGTCCTTCCGGAAAAGCAGTTAGAGGTTAGACAAGATCCTTGAGGCATTTTAAGCACAGACACCTGGATTTAGGCAACTGCTTGATGGCTTGGCCTCCACAGACTGACATCATATCCCAAGACCCCGATTCACTGTTGGATTCACTGCAGAAACACTCGACTGGCCTTGCCAGAGCCAGGTTTGGTGTGCCAAGGCCAATGGTGATACCACCCAGCTGCACTCTGACAGGCTAAGCCAGATGTGTGTGGTCAGGTATTTCACTGCAGGTTCTCTGGCACATCCCTGCTCTTTTATCTATGCTCACCCATCACCTGATGTAGTGTAAAGTAAAATGGAGCTGTCTGTAGAGTGTGCTTTGCATTTGGTACAGATTTGATTTGGGAAAAAGCAGCCCCAAGGAATAAAAGAACCCCATGCCTCTTGGAAAGAAACAAAAATGCAGTTACAATTTCCCAGACAACCTCACTTTTGCCTCAGCACAATTCCTCCAACACACCATACAATTAAAACTAAATGAAATGTTGTGTTACATTTTTAACACTCAGTTATTAAATACACCATCTTACGTTCACATAGAAACTCACTGAATTCAGTAAGGCTAAATTTAAACCCAGATACTCGTATCTGCAGATCTGTCCCTAAGGGTGTAAAATCCCAAACAGAGATGTTTAAGTATGCACACCGCATGCGATAGCTTTCATAGAAATGTACAAGATCAAAAGTGGTTCATTTGAAGCTCAGGGTGTGCCTTATATACAGTTGTTTGATGCACTGAACACTTATTTATCCCATTGACAAAGTGCTCCCTCCTCTCTCTCCCTCTCAAAACTGCCACAGGAAGCAGGAAAAGAGGCAGCAAGAACGGAACAGAGAACTCTGCGTTGCTCCGCTTCCCATCCTGCATAAGCAAAGACCACTTGATGAGCCTGTTCCTTCTACAACAGCCAATGCATTTGACACAAACCTATTCACACAAGAAATGAAACATCCAGTAACATATCAACAAAACGAAGAGATTTTACATGTTTCTTAGCTCTTTAGGAAGATTGTTTACGTAACAGCGTGGCATCACAAAATAATCAGGTGCATGGAGAGATAACAAGGGACAACTACTTGAGGAAACATCCTTAGCAAAACTAGATCTCAGTTTAGTCATAGAACTGATAATTTATGAATTGTTTTTCCTGCAACCTTGGTATTTTAGAATATATTAAAAATTTATTTTTCAACTACTTTCACTTTTAAACATCAGTATTTAGCTGACATAAATTAAATTTCCTTAAAGGAAATTAAATATCCAAGTCACATGAAAACGTTGAATGCAAAGGGAAAATGTGAAGCACATTACTGCAGCAGCTGTTGTTGACACTGTTATACAGTTTTGCTGGGAATTTAATGAAAACCCTTGCTTGTTTGGTCAGAATGCTAGGCAGGAATGGAGCCCCACTTGACAGATCTACAGATCTTGGTCACTGTCTATTTTTAATCCTAGAAGGCACCAAGATAGGAGTGATACTGTTTAAAAAACAGAACAAATAGGAGTAGAATAGAAAAGAGTATTCACCTAGATGAATTAGTTCTGAGAAATGAGAAAGAGAGGAACAAGGCATGCTGTTACAAACATCGCATTCTGTAATCTCTTTCAGACACTCATCTGTTTCCAGTGTACAGCTCAATATTTTAACAAATCTCCTCCCTTTAGAAAGTTGTTGCACAACCTTGCTGCTCTAATAGTTAGAAATCTTCTTTTAATTTCCAGGCTGAAGTGATTTATATCCAGATAATATCCATTTGTTCTTGTCCCACCGTTAGCCACAAGTTTAAAAGCATTAGTTTTCACTCTACAGTCCATGGACTCAGGAGGGGTTCATAAACTACTTCTGAGATTTTTAAAGCGTCATGAAGCAAAGTACGCCTAACAGTCTGTAAGTTGCTCTAACAATGCTACAGGGCATGTAGCATCATCTTTGGAAAAAGTTTAGGAAATCAAATCAAATCAAATCAAGTCAAAGTAAAAATCACTGGCTTAAACAGCTCTTTTCCCTTCCTCTTGTTTTTTAGCCCTTCCATGTGTTTTTAGATAGCAGTCATGGACATCTTAGCAATCTTCCTCTTTCTACATTAAACTAACCAAGTTCTCCTAGTTTTCTCCTTGCATAAATGTCACTGGTCACTGGTTTTCCTTTTTGCAGCTATTGCTGTCTCAGTCAGAATTGGACATCAGTGTCCAGAATCCCACATGAAATACTACAGTACATCACGTAATGATGCTAACATTGCCTTACATCAGCTCGAAATACTTCATGAAATACGTGCCAGGATCACATATGCCCTCTTCACAGCTGCATTACATTGACAACCCATTGACATCCTTTCGTGAACAGATGTACTCAGGTCCTCTCTTTACCCATGGTTATCTGTCCTCAGCTGCATGGCCTTTCATTCTGCACCAGTGAGTCCACGCCACCACCATCACCTTGCTCCTCAAGGCTGACAAACAGTGAAGTGCCAGCTTGGCAGTGACTGTTGGTGAGCCAGCTGATGATGCCGTATTAACTGGTGAATCCGATCAAATACAAATGCCTGACATGAACTAAATGCAAGCGATTGTGGCTGGTTAGCCATCAGCATGTTTGGACTATATTTTTCTAGTATAATGACCATGAATTGCAATTTCAAGCTTTTTATTTTACTGATGTTCTAATATAACTTCACCACTAATAGGAAGGCTAAATACTAAGACACAGCAACCAAGTAATAATTAACTTTCTTTAGAGGAACATAAAGCTACAAGGATGAATAATTTTATTTTCATGGGAAGTCTAATACTTCTCTCATGGAATTAATCTTAAAACTTTGAATTAACTCTTCGCGAAGGCACACTGAATGTCTCTCAAGTAAAGACTCAATGCATAACAGTATTACAGCATTCAAAGACTTATTAGCCAAGCTGATGGTAACTGGGGGAAATCTGATTTTCAAACACGCAGTCTACATCAGAAAGAAGATTAATTTATGATTTTTAGGCTCATGGGTAACATTCTCCCATTATCTCTAGGTGAAAAACTTTTTTTGTGGCTTGCTCTACCTTTTTGATCACTTCTTCCTCTTGCCAAAGGTTACAAATACCTTTCTTTTTCAAGGTCATTACTAAGTCCAGTTTCAAAGCTAACTACACTTCATGCAAATTCTTCATCCACAGATTTTTTATTGTTAATTGAAACAAAGAAAATCAGAAATCAGTAATATGGCACCGAGTTGCACTTATAAACTGGTTTAGATTAAAGGACTAAATCCCATGTCACCTTAACTTTCCTGCACAGGTAGTTCTTGAGCTCCTCATTTTGAGACTTTGCTACATACTAGTTATGTCTACATGGATAAATTAAGCAGTGCCAGGAAGCGTTCCCAGGCATTAAAACTGAACTGTCTACACTATTAAATTGTTAGAATTGTCCCACAGCATGTGTCACAGGAGTGTTTTTAGTCTGTTCCAACTAACAGTCTTCCAAAATATTGCCAGGGCACAGTTTGCAAGTTAGGACATGCCAGGAATGGTTCCCAATAGGCAGTGTGAATCCAGTGACCCAGTTTTAGAAGGTAAAAAAATGTAACAGTATGGACACTGGCCAGTGTGCCAGCTGACTCTGTACCAGAGGGTAGTTCTGGACATGCTTAATTTGCAGGTACAGGCATAGCCACTGCATCACCCTGTTGGACCCTGGCAAGCTGAGGAGACGACTTGATACGGAAATGTCTGAGCCTAACTTTGAAGACTGTTAATCTCCAAGAAGCACAGGATCGTTTATGTAGGTGTTTCACGCTTACATGCTGTCATCTGGGCTGTTGCAGAACAACCCTCTCCAAGACGCCTCTTGCCCACATCAAGAGACTCTATGTTATAAAGAGCTGAGGAGCATTTGCTTTTCTGCAGCCACTCCAGAAGACTGTTGTTGCAGAGGAAAAGGCAGGAGGTCAGATTGGAGGAAAATACACTGCTGCTAGCCCGCCCTCCTCCCCTCCCTGCTAAAATCTTCCCTGATCTTAAGAGACCTTGTCCAATTTTATCCACACTTCTGCTGCAAACAAAGTTCATCACGACAAAGTATTGTAGGGCGAAGGTTGCAGAGGTACAGTCTAGCGTGGCAGTACAAGACACATTCTGGCCAACTTAATCACATGACATCACTCACCTTATTCAGTGACCTTCTACAAGTAAGGCACATGACTTTTGACTTTTAGCAGTAAACAACAGAACCTCCCAAGGTTTTAGAAGCAGCATTTTCTAAACCTCTCAACTCAGAATATTTGTCTTTGACCTTGCAAGTACAGCACGTATAGCTTTCTTCTCTATAAACTTTTCCTTTCTGAAAGATAACCAGAAAAACAAGGAAAGACAAATGTGTGTCAACTCATCAACTGTTTGTAATAATTTATTTCAAACCGTTTATTCGGTAGCTCTCTCCTTCTGATGCAGTCTCAATTACTTGATTGAATAACATTCTCTGAAATAGCACATGATGTGCTTGTGTCAAAGAGGCTCTCCACAGAGGCCATCAGCTACCTTTTAAAATCAATGAAATTCATAAATTTGCATCTGGCTTCTCAAGGAGAAAATAAAGGAACCTTTTCCCCTGGTACGTATGACCTTCTCATTCTAAGGCCAGCTTGTTTGAAGTCTTCTGCACCCCTGAATGCCAACATGAAGATGGATAATATCTTTCTTAGAATAGATAGATCTTGAGGTCTATTATATTCCCCTTCTTAAGGATTCTAGCCATAATTCTCTCTTAGTAATTGGGATTTGCACACTGTTCCACACAGTAATGCATATTCTAGCTATTCACTCAGTCATGCTGCCACTGCATTTTTAACAATGATGATAGCAACTGATGTTATCAAATTCTGCAGACTTTTCAGGCTCTAGGCTTGTTCATGTCTTTTTTTTCATTTCACCATTTCTGAGCAAAAATGTTTTTATTTCTTCCTTTGTGATGCCTCACTACTGTGACCCTGCCATTCCTCACAGCTGGATCTTGTTAGTTTCCAAATATTGAGTCCACACTGTCTGATCACACCACAGATTTTCTGTTCCGATATGTTTGCTGTCTTTATGTTTGCAAGATCAAAGCTAATGCTGTTTATACCATAGTGCTAAAAAGGTTCACTTCTCAAAAGGTGAAATAACCTTAGCATTTGAAATCTAGCCTTCTTTTATTCCATGCCTTCTACTGCTGATAATATCCATATGTTCCTCCTCTTCCTGGCTTCATTTTCCCATACACTAAGTTTCTTCATTAAACTTTTAGACGGGATTTTTGAAAGAACTCAGCAGCAGCCATATCCTATGCCAGTGAAGCCCCTTCAGGTGCAAGAAAGTAGAGCTGCACCAACACCAGCTGCTTTCCAAAACCCCATTCCCATTTCCCTTTCCCAACAGTACTCAAGTTCTCAGCTCCCCGCATTTCAATAGGTGATATTCTCCTCTTTTAAATTCTCTGCAAGTTTCTTTCTCTCTTCCTTTCTTCCCTTCCATACCTCTTTTTTTCAGTGAAATGGAATTTGTCCTCAAATTGCCTGGACAACTTCATGTGTTTCCTTTTATATCTTACTATTCTGTTATCTTAGTGTTTTTCAAACAGTGGACCACAGCCCCCAGGATGTTCATAAAAGGCAACTGGGAGATGCTGAAATTTTTATTACACTCTAAACCAAAAGAAAATATCTCTTCTCCATTCCCCAAACACCTTTATCCTTCAAAAACAAGTTTTGCTATCAAAATCTCAAATCACTCATACAAGTAAATGATATACACTTCTTACGTGATACATTTTAGCCAGGTCCCCTCTGGGATCAAGACTGATGGGGCTGTGTGATTTTGAACCTGATGACGAATTTCAACCAAATCTGACTGATGCTACAAGCCTCCAAGATACTAAACTTCTGCAAGTTTTGTGAAAAAGCTGGTTCCTGGGCAGAGCAGAAAGGATCCCAAATTCCCATAAGTGGAAAG
Source organism: Haliaeetus leucocephalus (assembly GCF_000737465.1). NCBI lineage: Eukaryota > Metazoa > Chordata > Aves > Accipitriformes > Accipitridae > Haliaeetus > Haliaeetus leucocephalus. The sequence continues at coordinate 6,457,395 of NW_010973187.1, forward strand.
ACAGGGATAGTTTATCGTTTAACAAATCTAGGTGGCAACTTGAGGACATCAAAATCAACACATAAATAGCTTTCTGCCAGCTGTAACACATGCTGTGTCCTTGTCAACTACACAGATGAAGAGCCTGTAAGGAGTCAGAGAGTTTAGCTACCGAAAGCAAGGGATGACGGGATGCAGGAGAGAACTTCTGATATTGTGGGCACAGGGTATTTGGGGAAAGAAATGACTTGGAGAGGGGACACTGGGACACAGCATTCCTCCCTCATTTCCACTGTTCACAGGATACACCTTTTACCTTCATTGCTACAGCCAAAGCATGAAATACATGAATATGTTTACTTCAAACAAAGTAATGAAACCGAAAAGGCTGCACAGCTGCATCACTCATTTCACCCACAACTTCCCAGTAAAACTTTCAGTTCTTCATCTTTCCAACCTACCCAGCTAACCTTCCGACTCAACATTAGGACATAAGCACTTCCCAAGCTGGTATGGCAATACTCATCGCAGCCAGCATGAGAGCAGCAGAGTGGAAGCTACCATGGGGGGGGTACTCACAGCCCAAGGATGAGGGGAGGCCCTGGGGATCTCTATTAAGCCTGACGGGAAACTTTCCTCTGGAGCTGAACGGACAGAAAATCATACTGGCAGCATGATTTCCCCTCTGGGAAAAAGCAGCACGTGTACCAGGCCCATCTGAATTAGGAGATGTCCTCACAGGCTTGATGAGACAGTCTATTTGTTGGCAAGCAGATCACTCAGCTCTTTCCTTGCTCCCTTGTCCACCCGCACAGCTCCAGCACCCCATTTCCCCAAGACGCAGAGGCACTCCTCATTTTACCATGGTCAGAGCCCTCAGTATCCCTGACTTTTCAGAATTTTCTCCTCCAGGGTCTGACACCCACTACTACTCACGCACAACTAAATAACCTCAGTCACCTCACCCTGCGGGTGGGGTGGGGGGTGTTAATGGTTAATGCTCATTAAAATCTATCGATGCTGAAACTCAGTTCAAAAACCTGCTCGATGTTCCTGGACTTGCCTTCCTCTCCCTTTGGCCTCCCGTGTTCCTCTCGCTTTACAACTGGGGTACACAGTGGGAACAAAACCTGGCAGCAGTGTTGGTTAAGGTCCTTTGCTTCTGGTGAGTTAGGCCATGCCTCTTAGAAAGCGGCACCCAATCTTACGTAAAGTCTTAAGTGAAGAAGAAACCACTGTAAAGATAATTAACAAATGAAACTTAACAGGTTACAAATGTATATACCTCATGGCTAATGCAAATTTGTGTAACTTCAGCTTCCAAACACAGCATTTGTCAAGTTAAGGAGCACTGCAAGACCTGAAATCTCCCCCTGTAGGTCCTCATACACCATAATCTGTCAATTTCTAATCTTCTTCTGAATAGCAAGAAAATTCATCCTTTTAGCTCTTCTTCTTTCATTTATTTAAATCAGTCCTGAAATCCTTGCGGCTTTATACTTGAAAGGGAGTCTTGACAGATGTTTGACCTGGACAGAGAGCGCACAGGAACCACTGTGGGCAACGCCAGTCCCATTTTTTGCGTACACATTTAGGGACCACATTGGACTTCTTAAGTGCAGCACTGCAGTGACAGCTCACATGCAGATGCCCATCTACCACAGCCTCTAATTTCTCTTCTAAATAACTGTTTTCCATAACACATAATTTCCATAATTCTCTCATCAGTAGGACGCCTCCTACATTTTGATCCTCAGAAGTCTTACACTGCATTTGGTGTATTAAAATACAGGCTGTTGAAGCAAGCCCAGGTTGTTATGACATCCAAATCAGTCTATGGAATTAGCGATCCTTACTGTAATTTATTAAACAAATAACTATAATTAATTAAACAAATAATTTTTGTGCCACTTGCAAAGTTCACCAGCGATAAATGTGTATTACTCTCCCAACTAATTGTTAAGGATACTGAGGCTACAAACTAAGATCCTTGTCTGACTCCACTAGACACCCTGCTCAAACACTGGCACGAGACTGGGTTTTTTTCTAGCCTGCTGGAATTTACCCCTATACCAAGATCTGACAAACAGCAGTAACAAAGGCTCTGAGAGCATCAAGGTCAAGCCTTTTAAGACTCTTATATAAAAGTCACCTGGTCCTACAGACTGATTTCAAGTATAAAGGCAAACAACACAGCTGCAATGAAGAATGTCACCTTTTCATTTTGAAACAATGCCCTGTTTTAAATGAACTTTTAACTGTGGCATGTAATAACCTCTCTCTTATGGCTGCTTTGGCTCAAAGAACTGGCAATTGAGCAATATGAAACCAGTTTTAAAACTGGTTTAAAACAGGTCTCGGGAAAACCTGGGGAACCACAGAAATACTGGTATCTGCATCGCATAAATCGGTAAGACCTATGAAAGACCACAGAGTATGTCGGCATGTGCACAAAAAACATGGCATATTTGTGCGATGAAAGGATGTGAGCAAGGTAGGACCAACACACCTATTTTAAGTCATTTTTCACAAAGCTACTAGAGCTCTCCAAACAAGTAAAAACCAATGCGTACTGTGGAAACAAAGGCCACTTGGATTTCCAAAAGACATTTGATAAATCTGTCATTCATAAGTCTTAAAAAAACCTAAACTCCCAGAGGATAAAAATAAATGTCCTTGCAAGGATAAATAATTAGAAACAGATGGTAGGAGAATACTGTCAATTTTCCAAGCGGAGAGAGGTCAATGGTGGAGTCCTGCAGGGATCTGTGCTGGAACTTGGGAGCTGCTCGCTTATTTATAAATGAGCTGGAAAACAGGGTAAATGGTGAGGTGACAAAGTTTGCTACTGATATTCATTCAAGGTAGCTAAGATAAGGGCTGACTATGAAGAAAGACTTTATAATACTGAGTGACTAGGCAATAAAAAGGCAAATTAAAGTCAATGTAGATAAACAAATATGAAGTCATTTCTTTGAGGGGAAAAAACCTAACTACACAAACCGATGTGCTCCAAGGTGACTATTACCGCTTCAGGACTGAGATCTTGGGGTTATAATAGGTAGTTCTGTGAAAACATCAGCCCACTGTTCACTAACAGTGAAAAAGTTAGTATTAGAAATTACTAGGAAAGGAAAAAGGATGAAAGAGAGAATATTATTATGCCACTGTATAAATGGCTTGTTTGTCTGTCTTGAGTATTGCGTGCAGTTCCAGTCCCACTGCCTCTGAAAGGACACAGTAGACTGGGAACAGCTGTGGGCAGGGCAGCAGGGATGATCACAGGCATGGTACAACCTGATGACTTAAGGAATGACTAAGAAGCCAAAGATTCATGAGGTCTCAGAAACGGGTGACTGTGGGGATACAGCAAAGGTGTAAGCAGGACCAGCACAGGGAAGGCGTCTGGGAGTCCCCTGTTCACAGCCTCTTCCAATACATGAGCTGAGGGGATCAAATGAAATGGGCAGGTACAAGGTTTAAAACATAAAAAACCCTACTAAATCTTGACACAACACGTATTAAGCTGTGGAACTCCTTGCTCTGGGGCACTGTAAACGCCTAAAGTTTACACAGGTTCAAAAACTGACCAAAGTCATAAAAAAAGAAATTCCAGCAAGAGCTTTTAAATGCCAAGACTTATCTCAGGAAATCCCTGAACGCAACTGCTGGAGGACAGAGAGTATGAGAGGGCAAAATGAGCTTTTGCTGCTCTGATGCTTCTGTGGGCTCATGTTACAGACCACTGTCAGAAATCACTGGCCTAGATGGGCCCGTGGTTTGACAAACTACAGAGGTTTTATGTTGTTTTGTTCAACTGTGCTCTTATTGTGGGCATGGGCTTAGGCATCTCCTGAAAAAAAAATATATATTGGTTTCATCCTACTTGTCCATGGGACACTTCTATGCCCTTCTTTTGCTTTCTCTACTTTTCGCTTTCCTGTAACTTGCAACATACTAGTTAAAAAAAAAAAAAAAAAGACACAAATGTCTAATAACGAAAAAAATCACATGGCAGAACTGAAGCATTTAATGCATTTAACTCATAAAGGAATAAATCTCAAGAAATATCTTAATCTGTAAGGTTTCTCGCAAACTTTAGATGCAGGGTAGTAAAGAGCAGTAATACCTCATTTCTAATGCTTTCACTGTTTGTATTTATGCAGCTGCTCAAATTAGGTAAGTGTATGTGCAAATGTTTGTACATACAATTTTGAAATTGCAGAAGGGAAGGCTAGGGGATGGAGAACAAGACTGCCAACACTGGCTCTCAAGATATCAAGTGTACACTGACAGCATTATGCACATGGAACAAAAAAAGCAGTCTAAGCCATGGCAAAATCATAAGGGACTCTAATGTACGTTGTCCTCACATACACAAAGAAAATAGCTTTTTTCTTAGGATTTTTCTGCTTAATCATGCCATAGACATGATTAAACAGCAACAAGGATTGAAAATGCATGTGTCCAAGATATTGTTTATCTTTTCCTTATTTAAAAAACACCTCTTCAAAACAAGAGCTGTATCATGCTGACAATTTACAATGACTCATGCAGGACAGAGTGTGATCAAAATCTTTTTTTAAAGAAATCAGTCCTAAGCTTTTATTTACAATCCTAAATGAAGCATGATCCCACGTTGAAAAACTGCTTCTAAGGAGATTTAAATTATATCAATTTTAAGTATTATTATATGATCCAACTGAATGCTAACACTACTAAGGTACATAATAGCAAGCAAAATCAAAGCTATACTCACATACTTGTCTATTTTACTACTTCAGGTTCAATTTTGTTCCTGTACTACACAGAACTATATGCATATGTAGATGAGATGACATTACTATATTGTTATTTGTGAGATAAGCATCTTAAGCTTATTATTACCTATCACTAATACTCTCAAAACAGTAAAATAGTAACAGAATTAGCTCATACAGCTCATAGAAAACCTATCAGAACTCATTATAACTCTCCTGTCCTGCACATTTTATTCTGTTTTCCTTCTGTCCCACCACTATTGCTTTCTTCTTCAAAGGATACAACCCAAACCAATATGGCTCTTCTGGTAGTTTTCTCTCCCTTCGAGGAAACTTTTTTGAGGTAATACAGAAATGAACAGTCAGGTAAATGCTGAATTAAGCTACAACATTCTGCAAACAACAGTCAGGCTCTTTCAACACCCAACATTGCTCCAGTTCTTCTAGGGCATTCACATACAAACCAGGAAAGATGGCCAATGACCACTTAGCTATACATATATTCCCCCTACTATTTTAATTTTGGAGGTAGGCAGTCTGAAAAGTGATTCTGCTGCTGACGTAAAACTTCTTTTGTTGACTTTTAATGCCAACGGTGCATCTACCAGCTTTGGAGATGACAAAAATTCTGTGTTATTTTGCCTGAAAACATATCTTCAGTGTCACTCCTGCACACGTGCAGTATGGTAGAGACTGGTTGGGCTCCTGTGGATCAGCTGCATGCAGTGGTTTCTAAACATTATTATTATTCACCTGTGCAGAAATGCAGTAAAGGAATCAGATTAATTTTTATCTACCTTGCACTAGCTTCTGTTGGCATGAAGCAGCGGAACCATATAAATAAAACACCATTATCTCTGATGTTGGAAAGTGTAAGGGATTTGGAAATTGTGCTGTCGTACTGCACAATGGACATCAACAAAACAGGCTGAGGATGCACCAAAGCCGTGAATATTCATGCCACTTTTTACCAGTGGAGCCATAAGGAGAGAAGACAGCTGAAAGCAAAAGTCCTTAATGGAGCAGAGGAGACATCAGTGGTGCAAAGATGAAACAGTTTGCTCCGCCTGGAGCCAAGTGACATGACTGTGTACAATTAATAAGACCACATCAGAATGCATGTTACTCAACAGACAAAGTAGCCACCAGTATCAAAGAGGATTCCCAATGCAGAGATAATGAACCCAAACCTAGTCTCACTGGAGTCGAGGAGAAATCTACCAACCTCAAGTGACTGCAGATCAATCCCCAAGTGATAAAGAAAGAAACCATATGGCAACTTAAGTGACAGAAACAGCATAAAAATATATATATAACACACATAAAAACAACATTGCGGAGAGAAATGGTTAAAGCTGTTTCATACAAACCAGAAATTTCCACAAAGCCTCATGGACTAGGTGGCAAACTGAATAATGCTGAAGCTGCTCAGCAAACAACTCAGAAGAATTATTGCTCAGAAACTCAAATGAATGTAGGTCAATTAAGGGGACTGAAAAAGTGATTGTGAGCCCATTTTGGAGACATTTTGCTCTGTTTCCCAAACAGCTTATTCCCACAAAGCCAAAATTTCTCAATTTCAGGGTTTTATCGTGAGAACAAGTAGAAGGTATGCTTTGATTTTAGGCTTTTTTCCCAAATTACTGAAGAATTGATCTTTTCTATCTTGCTAAAACTGATTTTATTACTCTCAACTCTACAGACCATTCTTTTCTCCTCCTCTGCCTCCCAGCTGCACACAAATCACCAGTTCTCTGGTAACTCAGAGGGAAAGCTGGGTTGGGAATGCGAAAAGGGACGTCCTGGTGTTCTCCCTCTTTCTCATCATGCACTTTCCCCAGGGAGACATTGGATGTGATGGGGAAAGTCAAATGAAGTCAGGAGACCTTCTGAGTCAAAACCAGCAACTGAAATGAGTTCTTTTTCTTTACACTCCAAACATACAGAGGAAAATAAACCTCGTGAACAGGGGGAACAGTCCCCAACCAAAACTCATGCGTGTAACATCCAACGACCTCAGCTGCCCTTCCAGTTGGCCAGCAAAAGACCTCGCCATCCCCTCCGGCTGAACCGAAGCGGGCTCTGCCTTGACCAGGTGGAAACCTGGGCTCAGGACTACCCTTCAACAGGCTGCCAGTCGCCTTCACCCACCGTCGCCCGCTCGAAGCGTCGCCGCGGCCCCCCCCTGCCATTTTCCCCCGACCTTTAGCGACAGACCGAGCGCGGGAGGACAGCCTGCGGCCGCCGCTGCCCGCCAGCCCTCCTCGGGGCTGTTGACGCTCACGGGTCGCTTCACCGGCCGAAGCCGGACAATGTCTCCGGGCACCCCTGCTCCTCGGGGGGGTGGGAGGGGCTGAGGGCTGCGCCTGACCTCGGCCCACGCCCGGTACCCACGCGGGCGGTGGGGCGGCCCGGGGCAGGCACCGGCACCGCTCTGCAACGCTGCTGAGGCGTCCCGGCCCCCC